>NC_042960.1:53970266-54257766 GCF_901001165.1 Salmo trutta | reverse complement strand
TTCGGAGCATGCTCTGTTCTCCTGCTCCGTGGTGGATGTCTTCTCTCAGCTCAACCAGAGCTTTGAGATCATCCGCAAGCTGGAGTGTCCTGACCCCCAGATTGTAGGCAACTGCATGAAACGCTTCGCCAAGGTACACTACAGTATTCTACACACTATAGCCACTTCATTCATGGCTTCATGATGGTAAGCTGAGCCTAGTCACAGAGACAGTGGTTGACATACTCCTATCTCCTCCTGCTCTCTCCTCAGACAATTGGTAATGTTCTCATATCCTACTCGGACATTATCTCCAAGTGCTTTGCTAACTACGTCAACATGGAGAAAGTGGTGAGTGTCCAATCACTGGGCGTGACACGTTGGGTGTGGATGCCCATCATTATAGTGTAGTGTTTGTGCAATTCAATGAAAATGTGTGGTATTTGGATAGTGTAGTGGATAATGACTTTGTGTTGTTTGCAGCCATGCATCCTGATCAACAACATCCAGCAGCTCAGAGTTCAACTGGAGAGGATGTTTGAGGCCATGGGAGGAAAGGATGTGAGTGGCTCTCATATCCCTGTTTGCCCTCTATCTATTTATCTATCTATCTATCTATCTATCTATCTATCTATCTATCTATCTATCTATCTATCTATCTATCTATCTATCTATCTATCTATCTATCTATCTGTCTGTCTGTCTGTCTGTCTGTCTGTCTGTCTGTCTGTCTGTCTGTCTGTCTGTCTGTCTGTCTGTCTGTCTGTCTGTCTGTCTGTCTGTCTGTCTGTCTGTCTGTCTGTCTGTCTGTCTGTCTGTCTGTCTGTCTGTCTGTCTGTCTGTCTGTCTGTCTGTCTGTCTGTCTGTCTGTCTGTCTGTCTGTCTGTCTGTCTGTCTGTCTGTGGACGGGTGTGTGTCTGGGGACGTGTGTGTGTGCGTGTGTGCGTGGACGGGTGTGTGTCTGGGGACGTGTGCGTGTGTGCGTGGACGGGTGTGTGTCTGGGGACGTGTGCGTGTGTGTGTATGTGCGTGGACGGGTGTGTGTCTGGGGACGTGTTTGTGTATGCGTGGACGGGTGTGTGTCTGGGGACGTGTTTGTGTGTGCGTGGACGGGTGTGTGTCTGGGGACGTGTGTGTGTTTGTGTATGCGTGGACGGGTGTGTGTCTGGGGACGTGTTTGTGTGTGCGTGGACGGGTGTGTGTCTGGGGACGTGTGTGTGTGTGTCTGGGGATGTGTGTGTGTTTGTGTGTGTGTGGACGGGTGTGTGTACATGTATCTATTGGTGTGTGTGTTTCAGCTGTGCAAGGAGGCCAGTGACTTCCTGAAAGACCTGCAGTTGAAGCTAAACACTGTGATGGATGATCTCAGCAGGATCTTTTCTGTCAGGTGAGCTAGGCACACTGGTGGGCACTGTCAGGCATCAAACAGCCATTCCATCTACCCATACTTGCCAACTCCAATATATATTTCATTAATATCACAGTGACTTTCTCTCCTTGCTACGTAGTCTCATCCGAATATGTCAAAATGGTGGCATTTAAACTTTTTATGTCACTTCAGCTGAGATATTAGTTATGTCACTTTCTATGTCTTGTGTGTTTATTTGCGCGTGTGTAGTTTCCAGCCACAGATTGAGGACAATGTGAAGCAAATGGGAGACATCCTTGGCCAGGTGAAGGGGACCAACGTGGGGGCTAACAACTGCAGCAGTGTGGCCCAGGACGCTGACAATGTTCTGGAGCCTATCATGGACTTCCTGGACAGCAAGTGAGAGAGAGTTGTCCTGTAATGTTGCCAGTCCATTTTTGGCCGCAGTCTCTATTTCTTTCTTGATATAACTTTTCCAGTCTCTTTCAATCTTGCCGTCTTTTTCCCGCTGCCTATCCCTGTCGCTCTCTCTTTTAACCCATCTTTCCATCTTGTTCTTTCTTTCCTTCTCTTTTTCTTCATCTCTTAATCTCTTTCTGTGTCTCCTCTGTCATCTCTCTCTCTTATCTTTCGGTTTGAACACCATTTCTTGTCAATTCTTGGCTGGTGCGCTATGTTGGACTCCCTTCTGTCGCTCATTATTTCTGTCCTTCCTTCCTTCCTCTACCTTCACTCTGTCTCCTGTCAGCCTGACGCTGTTTGCTAAGATCTGTGAAAAGACGGTGCTGAAGCGTGTTCTGAAGGAGCTGTGGAAACTGGTGATGAACACTATGGAGAGGACCATCGTCCTTCCCCCTCTCACCGACCAGACGGTACGAACACACACCCTTCTGAGCATGCAAATATTCATGCTCACACACTCACATGCACGCAGTCACTCACACTCACATGCACGCAGTCACACACACTCACATTCACACAGTCACACACACATGCACGCAGTCACACACACGCACATGCACGCAGTCACACACACTCACATGCCTGCAGTCACATCCACTCACATTCACACAGTCACACACACATGCACGCAGTCACACACACGCACATGCACGCAGTCACACACACTCACATGCCTGCAGTCACATCCACTCAAATTCACACAGTCACACACACATGCACGCAGTCACACACACTCACATGCACACAGTCACACACACTCACATGCCTGTAGTCACACATTCTTTGATACACACACACACAGCCCACACTACCAACTGCTACACAGGCACAAACCACTTCTCAGTATGGGATGAGAACCAAGACAGATCAGAGTTATTTTTATTCAAGGGATTCATGCTCTGATATGTGGTATGTGAGGGAGATATATTTAAGCAATAAGGGCCGAGGAGGTGTGCCATATGGCCAATATACCACGGCTAAGGGCTGTTTTTAAGCACGATGCAACGTGGAGTGCCTGGACACAGCCCTTATTGCTATTATAAATTGGTTGCCAACATACTGTAATTAGAGCAGTAAAAATAAATGTTTTGTCATAAAATCAGCATTCAGTGCTCGAACCACCCAGTTTATAATTCATATTTTATCTCTTCTGAGTACAGTATTTAGTACAACAAACTCTCTCTGACATACGCACACCGTGAGCAGCCAGGACAGCCATTAGACAGGGAAGAAGTAGAGCTGAAATGGCAGACATTTTGTCTACATTATAAGATGCTTACAAGTGACTGTATAATAATAGATCTGGTTAGTGATTATTAATTAATGATGGGCCTGATACGCCCCTCTCCCCAGCCCCCCAGGCCACATACAAAAAGACCCCCACTCTTCCATTCAGTGTCATTCTAACCCTGTTCTCCAGGATGGTGCTCCTAGTCACAAACTAACATCTGAACTCAACTACTTCCAACTCGACAGTGACGTTGATACAACTGTTGAGCCTTTCATGTTGGACAGCAGCCGGTATATTTATTTTGCTTTTGATATATCTGTTCTCATTTTTGTTTGGTAACAAAAGAGCCTCACATCATTCTATAGTAGTATGGTTGCCCTGTATCTCTATCAGTAAGACCCCCCTAGTGTGGGTTTGTCCCACAGGGGCAGAGACAGAGGCCAGAGGGGGTGTTACAGTTCCAGTACCAGTCTCAGTACTGTAGGTCACTCTGTCCCTCTTCCTATCCATCTGATATGTGTATTACTGCTGCTTGGAGGATTGATCTGGGGCTCTGTGCAGCGTCACTGACCCTCCTTTCTGGTATTTACATCCTGCTCCCACTGCTCTTCCTCCACAGATGATTGTAAGTACGGCACTCCTGAGTGTCATTGTGTCTGTCTGTCCCACAGTTTGTTATTGAAGGGTGGTCAGTCCTCTGCTATATGTGGCTGCAAACTGTCCCCCCTTCGTCCCCCACATCCTCACTCCTCCTATCTGTCTCTCTGTCTTCCACCTGCTCTGTTGTTCCTCTGCTCCTCTCTCTGTTCTCCTCTCTTCTCCTGTCCTCCTCCACCTCTCTCTCTGAGGTGACAGCTGCATGGTGCATTCCTGACTGACTCAGAGAAGGCCCCACTCTCCCCCATACGAACCCTCCAATCGAACGCCCCCCTGCCTCCCACTGCCCTTTGCCCTGCCCCACCCCCAGTGTTGCCTTGTTCTTCTCTTGCATATTGTCCCAGGACTCCCTTTCTGGGTGACTCCCCCCCCCCCCCCCCCACCTGTTCCATGTTTGAAGTGTATCCCCCTGCCCTATTTGGGTTTGTTGCTTGTATCTGATCTACTCCAACTCCCCTGTAGTAATTCTCCCAGTATGTCTCTGCAGGCCTGCTGTGTTGATCTGTCCTGGTTTGGTTCCATGTCCTGTTGTTGTAGAATGATAGTCATAATAGCATAGTGATAAGTTAAGGTATATACTTTCACCAAGGCTGGTCTATACCGGAAGTGGTGTATTACACTTGTGGGGGTTAGGATTGGTGACACATACACATACAGTAGACATACAGTAACAGTCAAAAGTTTGGACACACCTACTCATTCAAAGGTTTTTCTTTATTTTGACTATTTTCTACATTGTAGAATAATAGTCAAGACATCAAAACTATGTAGTTACCAAAAAATTGTAAAACAAATCTAAATATATTTTATATTTGACATTCTTCAAAGTAGCCACCCTTTGCCTTGATGACAGCTTTGCACACTCTTGGCATTCTCTCAACCATCTTCACCTGGAATGCTATTCCAACAGTCTTGAAGGAGTTCCCACATATGCTGAGCACTTGTTGACTGCTTTCCCTTCACTCTGAGGTCCAACTCATCCTAAACCATCTCAATTGGGTTTAGGTCGGGTGATTGTGGAGGCCAGGTCATCTGATGCAGCCCTCCATCACTCTCCCTCTTGGTCAAATAGCCCTTACACAGCCTGGAGGTGTGTTTTGGGTCATTGTCCTGTTGAAAAACAAATGATGGTCCCACTAAGCGCAAACCAGATGGGATGGTGTATCGCTGCAGAATGCTGTGGTAGCCACGCTGGTTAAGTGTGCCTTGAATTCTAAATAAATCACTGACAGTGTCACGAGCAAAGCACCCCCACTCCATCACACATCCTCCTCCATGCTTCACGGTGGGAACCACACATGCAGAGATCATCTGTTCACCTACTCTGCATCTCACAAAGACACGGCGGTTGGAACCAAAAATCTCACATTGGGACTCATCAGACCAAAGGACAGATTTTACCGGTCTAATGTCCATTGCTTGTGTTTCTTGGCCCAAGCAAGTCTCTTTTTATTGGTGTCCTTTAGCAGTGGTTTCTTTGCAGCAATTGGACCATGAAGGCCTGATTCACACAGTCTCTGAACAGTTGATGTTGAGATGTGTCTGTTACTTGAACTGTGTGAATTTATTTGGGCTGGAATCTGATGTGCAGTTAACTCTAATGAACTTATCCTCTGCAGCAGAGGTAACTCTGGGTCTTCCTTTCCTGTGGCAGTCCTCATGAGAGCCAGTTTCATCATAGTACTTGATGGTTTTTGCGACTGCACTTGAAGAAACTTTCAAACTTTCAAAATACTACATCATTCCATATGTGTTGTTTCATAGTTTTGATGTCTTCACTATTATTCTACAATGTAGAAAATAGTAAAAATAAAGAAAAACCCTTGAATGAGTAGGTGTGTCCAAACTGTTGACTGGTACTGTATGTCTGAGAAGCCACTTCTGCTCTACAGCACAGAAACCCTCTCAGTGATTTAAATGTTGTTGTGTTTTCTCAATTGTATCGTCCCTAGTCTGTAACATCTGGATTACAGTTTTTGTTTTACTTACTTTTCTAGGATAACTAGAATTTTTCTAACATTGTTTCAAAATATATATTTTTTCAATGTTTGAATCTCTCTGGTGGAGATGTTTCTGGCCGTCAGTTGCCTTTCGTCTTCATCTGAAGCTAGGATGGGCTCATTACCAAGACTGCTCATACTGATATTGACCTAACTAACTGTATGCTAAACTTAAAGAAACTTTTACGGACAATGATAAAACATCTGGATTACATTATGTTGATCCATCGATTTTGATCTGTAGATTTTGCTGGATTACATTATCTGACCCATTAGAAATTAGGACTGATTGGCTTTGAACCATATCCATTAGCCTAGCAGACGGACAGTTACTAAGATGTCCGCTCCATTAGTCAGTCAGCCAATCAAACTGTGGGGACAGGACCCTTCCTGAAGTATTAACCAATGTCCTCTCTTTACAGGGGAGGGTGAAGCTTGCTTATCACAGTGATGTAAGGACTAAACCCACTCTAGCTCAATGTGTCTTCTCTTCTCTGTCTGTTTTCTCCGTTTTTTTCTCGCCTGTCCATCATGTTCAAAGCAGTGGAAGCGATCGTTTCTCACTTGTATTTTTTAAATGGGGTTCCTCTTTGCCAGATTCCTGTACAGTTGTGTCTGTTGTAGTCCACCCCCTGTAGACGTACCTGGAGCTACCTGTATCCCAGCCTCCACACAGCCCAACTACTGCTGGACATATGGAGCGTTGACGTTACAGTACATACCGTTAGCACACTAACAAACATCCCAAAGGACAGAACTGCTGTTTGCTCGTTGCCTGACCATGACCGCTGTTCCTCAACCGACTTGCATTGAACATCCATGATGGCATAAATGATTTGATAAGCCACATTTATGAGATGAGAGTGGAACCCTTCTTGGTGTTGTCCTTTCGTAGGAATATAATGGTTTGTTTGTTTTGTCTGTTCTCTATTTGAAGAGTGTTCTCTTAGAGATAAGATGTAACCGCAGAGTGATGGGTGCTGTGTGGAGCACTTAGTGGTATATTCTGCTAACAGAGTATCACAGAGTCATCATAGATACAGGATATATCACCACAGTGCTACTGCGAAGGCTGTGGGCTTGCTGGCTTGGTTGAACCTCTGCATTTACTGTCTGTGTGAGTGTGTATTGTGTGCGTTTGTGTGCCTCTGCGTGTGTGTGTCTCTGCGTGTGGGTGTCTCTGCGTGTGTGTGTGCGCTCTTACTTACAATAAGCTGAGCTCCTGTCTTCTCTTGCTGTGTTTGTGTGTGTGTGTGTGTGTGTGTGTGTGTGTGTGTGTGTGTGTGTGTGTGTGTGTGTGTGTGTGTGTGTGTGTGTGTGTGTGTGTGTGTGTGTGTGTGTGTGTGTGTGTGTGTGTGTGTGTGTGTGTGTGTGTGTGTGCGCGTGTGCGTGTGTGTGTGCATGCGTGCGTGCGGGTTTATGAAAAAGATAATGACTAGTATGACAGCTAGTATTTCTGAAAGTCCTGTAATGTGTTGAGTGAGTTTTGGAGTGTGAATGTGAGTGTGAATGTGAGTGTGAATGTGAGTGTGAATGTGAGTGTGAATGTGAGTGTGAATGTGAATGTGAATGTGAGTGTGAATGTGAGTGTGAATGTGAGTGTGAATGTGAATGTGAGTGTGAATGTGAATGTGAATGTGAGTGTGAATGTGAATGTGAGTGTGAATGTGAGTGTGAGTGTGAATGTGAGTGTGAATGTGAGTGTGAATGTGAATGTGAGTGTGAATGTGAGTGTGAATGTGAGTGTGAATGTGAATGTGAGTGTGAATGTGAATGTGAGTGTGAATGTGAATGTGAGTGTGAATGTGAGTGTGAATGTGAAAATTGTCCATCAATTGTAGCGTGACGGTAATCTGTGTGACTGCTACCCTGCGTCGTGAACATAATGAAGCCCTCTTCCCTCTGTTTTTACCTCTGCTTGCCTCTAGGGCACTCAGCTCATCTCCAACGCTGCCAAGCAGCTGGGACAGCTGTCCAAGATAAAGGTACCACCCATCTTGTCTCGCGCCACATTAGTACTGTCTGCATTTAAAAGTTCTGTATTTAATACTATCTGCATGTAAGAGTTATTTCTTTGTGCTGTTAACCTGTCTATGTGTGTGTTCCTCAGGAGCACATGGGTCGTGAGGAGGCCAAAGCCCTGTCCCCTAAACAGTGTGCTGTGATAGAACTGGCCTTGGACACCATCAAGGTACAACCCAAAACTACTGTCTTTCTCCTGAACCTAAACTACAGTCACACAAACATACACACACACACACACACACACACACACACACACACAAAACACACACAAAACACACACACACGCTTTGACCTGATCAACTACGACTTTTTAAAATATACATTATATTATATTATGAATAGAGTGGTTAATTTTAGGCCTTCCATTGAAGTCAGTAAAAGTGTTGGCCTTAGGCTAGTACAGTTAAACAATCCTAATGTAGAAAAATGATTTTCAAGATGTATGAAAGGCTAATTTTCCAGCCATGTCCTGTCTAACTGTAGCAGACAGGTCTGTGATTCAGTTTGAGAAGGTTTCCTGTGTAGCCTGTGTAGTGTGATTTAAGGCAGATTAAGCTGAGGTAAATGCAGCTTATTTATAATGATCATTTGAATAAGGGCTTGTCAATGAGCCAATGGCAACTACTGCTCTGCCTGACACTGAGAGTATAGTATGCCTAGGGAGTACTAAACCATAGTGTGCTAACATAGTCGTGTATCAGGAAACGTCAAGGTGTGGCTTTCAGAAAAATGAAGTAGCAGGAATGAAATGTCTGTATAATGTCTGTATCTGCATGTCCTTTATTTCAAGGACATACGGGTGTGGGTCTTGTAGTGCATACTCAACACACTTCAGCCTAGTTTGGAAACAACTATAGTCTGACTGTGTCCTCTCTCTCTCCCTCTCTCTTTCTCTTTCTCTCCCTCCTTCTCTCTCTCTCTCTCTGCCGTACTGTAGCAATACTTCCATGCTGGAGGGGTGGGTCTGAAAAAGACATTCCTGGAGAAGAGTCCTGACCTGTTGTCTCTACACTACGCCCTGTCCCTCTACACCCAGGCCACAGACAAACTCATCAAGACCTTTGTTTCATCTCAGATCGCACAAGGTAGGGTGCCTGTCCAACCCCTCTTTCCCCCCTGCTTCTCTCTATTGCTCTCTCTCTCTCTCTCTCTCTCTCTCTCTCTCTCTCTCTCTCTCTCTCTCTCTCTGTCTCTGTCTCTTTCTCTCTCAATCTCTTTCTGCCTCTTCTCATTTCCTTATCTCACTCTCAAGTCTTCCATTTCTTTACTTCCTTCCTCTCTCCTCTACCTCCGTACAGTCAGGTTCTCTCTCACTGTGCTTAATGGACATTGATGTGTGTAATATGGCCACTTACTGAGTGTAATATGATGCCATAGCTCCGTGTGTCCTTGTTTGCCTTCTGTGCTGGTATGTATAAGAGACATTCTCTAACATATCCTGTGTTGTGGTTACTCCAGAGTTTCCCAGACACCCACTATTTTATTTCCTGTTAAATATTTCAGTGGTGTTGTAGAGCAGAACCAACTGATTTGGAGGGGTGCTTTCTCTCCGGGTTCTAAAACATTTAAGTCTCTAGTTAGGCTCTCCGGGAGCTTGAAGAGAAACGCGTTATGTGATCAGACAGGTATTTGAGATTGAATTAATGAGAGATTCTCCTCTCCTCTTTCTTCTCCTCTCTACTCATCCCTCCTCATCCCGTGATATAACAGTGATGGTGTATTAGGTGGTGGAAAAATTGACACGGTCTCTGAACGCCTCTGGCGGGAAATGAATGATCATTTGAAATGTAATTAGAATAAATATCATTGGTGATTTTAGAGAATGTTTAACCACACTTCATAGCAATGGCACAGCCGGAAGGAAAGCTGTGTGTGTGTGTGTGTGGACCACCATAGACTGTGAATAAGGACCACCATAGACTGAATAAGAACCACCATAGACTGTGAATGATGACCACCATTGACTGGAAGGAGTTACACTGAACGACAATGATGTAACTTCACTAGACGAGCCTCCCGAGTGGCGCAGTGGTCTAAGGCTTTGCATCGCAGCGCTAGCTGTGCTACTAGAGATTCTGGGTTTGAGTCCAGGCTCTGTCGCAGCCGGCTGTGACCGGGAGACCCATAGAGATGTGGACAATTGGCCCAGCGTCCTAAAGGTTAGGGGAGGGTTTGTCCTTGTCCCATCGCGCTCTAGTGACTCCTGTGGCGGGTCGGGCGCAGTGCATGCTGACACGGTCACCAGGTGCACAGTGTTTCCTCCGACACATTGGTGTGGCTGGCTTCCGGGTTAAGTGGGCATTGTGTCAAGAAGCAGTGCGGCTTGGTTCGGTTGTGTTTCGGAGGACGCACAGCTCTCGACCTTCACCTCTCCAGAATCTGTACGGGAGTTGCAGCGATGAGACAAGACTGTAACTACCAATTGGATACCACGAAATTGGGGAGAAAAAGGGGTAAAAATAAATACAATTAAAATGAAAACTTAATTAGACGTCACTGATAACAGGATAACATAAGTTCTATATCGGAATATATTTGACTCTCTTTTGACTCTCTTCTGACTCTCTTTTGACTCTCGTTTGACTCTCTTCTGACTCTGCACTCTTTATATTTCTCCATGTCTCTTCTATTTTCTCTATCCTTCTTCTTCCTCCTCCTTGACCCCCTCTGTCCGCTAGTTTTCGACGGGAAGGGGGTGAAGTTCACGGCTAGTGAGGATGTGTACCCAGAGAAGGGTATGTGGACACTAAGGGCCTGAAAACAACAGGCCTCCAGGAACCCAGACCTCCACCCACATACGCATCCTCAGACTACTCTCCTGCCTGCTCAACCTTAACCTCATCCCAATACACACACACACAGACATAGGACATGCATGTGTGCATGCGTATGACATACAGTACACACATGATGTATGTACTATGTATACATACCCAGTACGTATGACCTGAAACTACTGAGGCATGATAGCCATCAGACAAAGGGAACCACATTATAAGACTGTGAGGACTAATGCTCTGTCAGAGACAGAGTCATCAGCATGCGTCATAGAGGACCCATGGCTCGTTTAGACTGTGCATGCAAAACGATGAGTGAGTGAGTGAGTGAGTCAGACAATGACTGGACAAAAGGAGTGTGTGTGAGTGGGTGGGTGCTCATCTCCGACTGACCGTTTGAAAGGGTATTTTATTTGAACCACAGGGTCAGTCTCCTGCACAGTTGGGGATTTCTGTTTTGCTTGTTTTGTTTACCCCTCCTCCTTTTTGAACAATGGAGTGATGATGACGACAGGTGGATCAGTTTATCTGGAAGGGCTCCCTGCCATACCATACACCCTGTCACACACACACACACACACACACACACACACACACACACACACACACACACACACACACACACACACACACACACACACACACACACACACACACACACACAGTCATCCCTCCCCAGGGCAGCTCCCTCCAGGAGGTGACAGTCCCTTCTGCAAAACACAGAATCGTAAAATCAGCAGCGGCCCCTGGGGACGGGTGACGCTCTCTTTGTCAGGGTACAGTACCAGTCAACGTTTGGACACACCTATTCATTCAGGGCTTTGTCTTTATTTTTACTACTTTCTACATTGTAAAGTAATAATGAAGATATCAAAATTATGAAATAACACATATGGAATCATATAGCAACCAAAAAAGTATTCAACAAATCAAAAGAGATTTTATATTTGAGATTCTTCAAATAGCCACCCTTTGCCTAGATGACAGCTTTGCACACTCTTGGCATTCTCTCAACCAGCTTCATGAGGATGCTTTTCCATCAGTCTTGAAGGAGTTCCCACATACGCTGAGCACTTGTTGGTTGCTTTCCCTTCACTCTGCGGTCCAACTCATCCCAAACCATCTCAATTGGGTTGAGGTCGGGTCATTGTGGAGGCCAGGTCATCTGATGCAGCACTCCATCACTCACCTTGTTCAGATAGCCCTTACACAGCCTGGAGGTGTGTGTTGGGTCATTGTCCTGTTGAAAAACAAATGATGGTCCCACTAACCCCAAACCACTTACTCTGCGTCTCACAAAGACACGGCGGTTGGAACCAAAAATCGCACATTTGGGCTCATCAGACCAAAGGACAGATTTCCACCGGTCTAATGTACATTGCTCGTGTTTCTTGGCCCAAGCAAGGCTCTTATTCTTATTGGCGTCCTTTAGTAGTGGTTTCTTTGCAGCAATTCGTCCATGAAGGCTTGATTCACGCAGTCTCCTCTAAGCAGTTGATGTTGAGATGTGTCTGTTATTTAAAATCTGTGAAGCATTAATTTGGGCTGGAATCTGAGGTGCAGTTAATTCTAATGAACTTATCCTTTGCAGCAGAGGTAACTCTGGGTCTTCCTTTCCTGTGGCGGTCCTCATGAGAGCTCGTTTCATCATAGCACTTGATGGTTTTTGTGACTGCACTTGAAGAAACTTTCAAAGTTCTTGAAATTTTCTGGATTGATTGACCTTCACCTCTTAAAGTAATGATGGACTGTCATTTCGCTTTGCTTATTTGAGCTGTTCTAGCCATAATATGGACTTGGTCTTTTACCAAATAGGGTATCTTCTTTATACCACCTCTACCTTGTCACAACAAAACTTATTGACTCAAACGCATTAACAAGCAAAGAAATTCCACGGATTAACTTTTAACAAGGCACACCTGTTTAATTGAAATGCATTCCAGGTGACTACCTCATGAAGCTGGTTGAGAGAATGCGAAGATTGTGCAAAGCTGTCATCAAGGCAAAGGGTGGCTACTTTGAAGAATCTCAAATATAAAATATATTTTGATTTGTTTTTCCCATTTTTTTTGTTACTACATGATTCCATGTGTTATTTCATTGTTTTGATGTCTTTGCTATTATTCTACAATGTAAAAATAAAGAAAAACCCTTGAATGAGTGGGTGGGTCCAAACTTTGGACTGGTAGTCTATATTAGAGCTGAGGGACTTGCTGAGGGTCTGATTTCATTTCTCCTCCTCAGAGATTTAGACACACACAGCTCTCCAATAAAGAAGCCCTCTAATTTGTACTGTATTGTGCAGCTGTTAAATTATAACCAGTTTAGCTTGCTTTTATTCCAAATAAAAAAGTTTTGTGCTGCACCCTCTGACCCTATGAGTGACTTGAGGACTGACAGTCCCATCATGCCCCTGGACAGAGACAGAACTTGTTTGCCCTCCTACAGGACTCACTGACACATCAACATTTTTCAGTCACCACTGATTAAGACATAAATCATTACAAACTCACATTTTAGGGAAAGAAAGTCAGTCAACCGACCCACCTACAATTTCCACCATCATCTCTCCTCCCTCCCAGACAAACGATACAGCGCCCTGCATGTATCCCCCTAACGCTCACCACCCCCCAGGCCTATCAGCATGGAACAAAGGACCCCTAACCCTAGAGCCCAACCCCAACCCCTGTGTTGTGTGGAGAAGTACACATTCCCTGGTCAAGTGCAGTTCAAATCCTGTTGGCTTTCTGGGCAAAATTCCCCTTGTAGTCACAAGATAACAAGCACTCTATAGAAATTTTTTATTTATTTCACCTTTATTTAACCAGGTAGGCCAGTTGAGAAGGCCAGTTCTCATTTACAACTGTGACATGGCCAAGATAAAGCAAAGCAGTGCGACACAAACAACACAGAGTTACACATACACAAACGTACAGTCAATAACACAATAGAAAAAATATATGTACAGTGTGTGCAAATGTAGAAGAGTAGGGAGGTAAGGCAATAAATAGGCCATAGAGGTGAAATAATTACAATTTAGCATTAACACTGGAGTGATGGATGTGCAGATGATGATGTGCAAGTAGAGATACTGGGGTGCAAAAGAGCAAGAAAGTAAGTAATAATATGGGGATGAGGTAGTTGGGTGGGCTATTTACAGATTGGCTATGTACAGGTACAGTGATCAGTAAGCTGCTCTGACAGCTGATGCTTAAAGTTAGAGAGGGAGATATAAGACTCCAGCTTCAGTGATTTTTGCAATTCATTCCAGTCATTGGCAGCAGAGAACTGGAAGGAAAGGCGGCCAAAGTAAGTGTTGGCTTTGGGGATGACCAGTGAAATATACCTGCTGGAGCGCGTGCTACGGGTGGGTGTTGCTATGGAGAACAGTGAGCTGAGATAAGGTGGGACATTACCTAGCATAGACTTATAGATGACCTGGAGCCAGTGGGTTTGGCAACGAATATGTAGTGAGGGCCAGCCAACGAGAGCGTACAGGTTGCAGTGGTGGGTAGTATATGGGGCTTTAGTAACAAAACGGATGGCACTGTGATAGACTACATCCAATTTGCTGAGTAGAGTGTTGGAGGCGATTTTGTGAATGACATCGTCGAAGTCAAGGATCGGTAGGATGGTCCGTTTTACGAGGGTATGTTTGGCAGCATGAGTGAAGGAGGCTTTGTTGCGAAATAGAAAGCCGATTCTAGATTTGATTTTGGATTGGAGATGCTTAATGTGAGTCTGGAAGGAGAGTTTACAGTCTAACCAGACACCTAGGTATTTGTAGTTGTCCACATATTCTAAGTCAGAACCATCCAGAGTAGACATGTTTGCACCCTGCCTCAGTATAAATGTGACTGGCTGCTGGACTGCTCCCACAGCAAGGTCCCTCTAGTTGCCATGCTTGCTCTGTGTAAAGGGTTCAGCAAGGAATGGGTTTGTCCATCTGAGCATGTTACTTGCCTACTCTGCTCTGCCCAGCAGCAGTAGAGGAGGAGGACTGTGATAATCCTCTCCTCTCTCACTACCAGCCTCCTCTGACCTGCCTCCCACTTCCATCACCACTGCATCCTAACTGAAAGGCTCCTACCCTCTGGGGCTGGGCAGGCACAGTCACAGGGCAGCTATGAGTGGTTACATGAAAGTATCCAAAGAACTTTAATAACATCAGATTCTTCTCATATTTAGTTTGCCCAGAACTGTTAACTGAAAAGTTATTTACAACCCCAAACCACCATTCTCTGATTGTCCCCTCATACAAGCCTACTTCTCTCAAGCCCTATCATTTTACATTTTAGTAATTTAGCAGACACTCTTATCCAGAGCGACTTACAGTAGTGAATGCATACATTTCATTTCATCATCAATTTTTTTTGTATTGGCCCCCCGTGGGAATCGAACCCACAACCCTGGCGTTGCACACACCATGCTGGCGTTGCAAACACCATGTTCTACCAACTGAGCCACAGGGACATCTGCCAGACTTAAGCATACAGCCTATCATGACTGTATTGTACAGAGGGAGTATGGGCTGAAGGGAAGATATTCTGGCTATAGTGTTGGCCTGCCTGCAGCAGTGAAAGAGGCCACAAAGGAGTGACTTGTGCCCATGTCCCTGTCAGGCGCTGGTGTGGACGACGCTGTGGGAGAGGTGTCTATCCACGTGGAGATCTTCACCCACCCCAACACTGGAGAGCACAAGGTCACCGTCAAAGGTCAGTGTCCAGTCATTTCTGTCAGATATTTCATTTTACCATGTCTTAAAATGTGTTGTCAGAAGGTAACTCATACCACAGAAAATGTCTGTTTGGCTTTGTTGGGCGGGGTGTGTTAAAACCTTATTGATAAATTACCTCCCGTATCTATTTATTTTGTCCTCTCTGTCTCAGTGGTGGCAGCCAATGACCTGAGGTGGCAGACCACGGGGGTGTTCCGTCCCTTTGTGGAGATCTACATCATTGGTCCTCATCTAACTGACAAGAAGAGGAAGTTCGCCACCAAGTCCAAGAACAACAGCTACGCCCCCAAATACAACGAAACGTTCACATAGTGAGTATTACAGTCTGGCCTCAGTGGTACAAAGCGTCTTGCGATTTTGGTGGCATCATATTGGAAGTGACCATGTTGAATATCGAAGAGGGAATCCTGTCAGTTTTTCATCTATTTACCTGGTCACACTTCTACATTCCAAAGTGGTGGAATCAGTGTCATTGACTCTAAGCTGTGTGTCTCTGTCTTCTCTCCTTGCAGCGCCCTCAGTAACGAGGTGGGCACAGAGTGTTACGAGCTGCATGTGTGTGTGAAGGACTACTGCTTCGCCCGGGAGGACCGTACGGTGGGCATAGCCGTAATGCAGTTGAAGGACATGTCCTCTAGGGGCAGCGTAGCGTGCTGGCTCCCCCTGGGGAAGAGGGTCCACATGGACGAGACGGGCCTCACTGTCCTCCGCATCCTGTCCCAGCGCAACAACGACGACGTGGCAAAGGAGTTCGTCAAGCTCAAGTCAGATCAGCGCTCTCCCGAGGAGGGCCGAGGATGAGAAGTCTTTATTCGCTCAGCGCCATCTACAGGCTAGGAAGTCCTTATGCGGACTTACTGCAAGCCAAACTACTGCCCTGATTTTCAAGTGTTGGTGAAGCACAGAGAAACAGTTCTTTACTATAGTACTGTTCATCCACCGATATCTTTATTATGAATATAATATAATATAATGAATCATGTAATTTTGCATACATATATTGATAAACACAACACTCACAAAACAGACCAACTTACTACAACACATTCACACAAAGAGAGTTTAAAGGGATAGTTCGGGATTTTATCTACTTCCCCATAGTCAGATGAACTCGTGGATACCATTTGTATGTGTCTGTGTCCAGTATGAAGGCAACTAGAGGTAGTTTCGCGAGCCAATGCTAAATAGCTTAGCACAAAGACTTGAACTCCTCGGGTGGAACTTGTCGAGGAGACAGCGCGAAGAGTTCAGGTCTTTGTGCTAACCTAGCGCTAACACTAGTTAGAAGTGGCTTGCGAAATTAACTCTAACTTCCTTCCTACGGGACGCAGAGACATAATGGTATCCGCTAGTTCATCTGACTCTTACGAAGTAGATAAAGGGCTTCATTGCCAAAATCCTGAACTATCCCTTTAAGTCATAGAGTATATAGTGTTCCTTTATCTCTCCCTCTCTCCATTTCTCATAGCATGGGCTATGTCTATTAGTGCTCTTCCAATCACACATTTGAACTAGAATCTGCCAATCTTGACTAGTTCCACACATAGGTATCGAAATGGTCCTGCAGATCAAGATCTTGTAGCCTTGAAAGTATTGACCTCTCGTCTATTACTTACTGTATATTACCTGCACTTTCACTTCCTTTATCTAGACTAGACTAGTGCCAATGGATCAATCAATAACGTTATGTCAAGTCAAGCCCCAAGCACAAGTTAACAGGACCAACTGTGTACAGCAGACCATCAGGCTTTTAGGCCTCATCCATTCCAAAGAGTCAGGTTTACACAGACTGGTTTATGATAGTATTTCTATGAGGTTTGGTCCTTTTTTAATTCCCCTTTGGAGTTTCTATAGGAGAGCAGGCTGGACTAACTATAGATTGAAATGTTTATATATATTATATAGAGAGATATTACCGGTCAATTTATGATATATTTAAAGACTATATGAAGACTTGGAACTTGAAAGAGTGTCCCTATCTGTGTCGCTGTTTATAAGTCTGTTTGTCTACCCTGTTACAGAGCACACTGCCTGAAACCCTCAAATGCCTTGTCCTGTCAAACCTGTTGTCTGTCTTCAGTACAAAGTGAACCTGATGAAGACAAGCCTCGGAGCACTGTGATTCATCAGTGTGTGTGTGTGTTTGAGAGGAAGAAATTAGTGAGTGTGTGTATATACTGTTTATGTGCGTCAAATGTCGACACCAGTGTTCCCTGCTTGTGTAAATGTGTTAATCACAGAAAGCCATTGAGAGGAGAGAACACAATACAGTGGAAGAATGCGTATTCTATAGTATATTTCGTTTATTTGAGAATTTCCTCAGTGTCTTTGACTTCGGGGAATGAAAGTAAAACAATTTTGGGAAGGTTTATTGCTCGTTTGATCGGAAAACATTACGTGGGCTGTACAGTGTGTGAACAGAGCGCCATTCGTTTGCCTTGGAAAACAGCCACCTCCTCTCTCTCCTTCAACCTCTCCGATCGATATGTGTCAGCGTGGAGGAGAGCGTTTAGAGACAAAAGACAGAGACGTTTCTTACCGCTTGCGTTGCCATAGCAACCTCTTGTCAAATGATGATGTCAGGCCACACGTGACCCCCGCGGTCTCTTTCTTCCCCTCTGCTGGGGCAGGCACACATAACCTAGACATGACCACATTTACCTAAAATGGCCTCTTACCAGGCTGTCTGGTCCTGGTTTTGTGCACACGGGGTCTGTTCACAAGGGATATAGTACCAGTCCTGCCCACTCCAGTGAGACTTGCCATAGATGGTGACTGAGATAGCTTTGTGGGAACAGGACCAGTGTCTAGGGCTGCGTATGTGAACACTTACCGTCTTGTTCATGGCGCTCACATTTAGAAGCAGCACATGGAAGGCTATTCAGCACAGGGAACCATTGGAGGTGTAGTAGCTCATATTGTGACCATGCTGTAGTGCCATTCCAGGACCTCCACCTGAATCCTTTATTATTGATTAAACTGCCTGGAGGAGGTTGAGGCTGCAGAAGAGGAATGTATGTATTCCTGTGATGTCATGATTGGCTTATATTATGACTGTGATTGTAATGACAGGTCTCTCTGATCTCCCCCTCCTCTTCAGCCCACTGTACTGCCTCCCTTCCATCTACAGCCCACTGTACTGCCTCCCTTCCCTCTACAGCCCACTGTACTGCCTCCCTTCCATCTACAGCCCACTGTACTGCCTCCCTTCCCTCTACAGCCCACTGTCTTGCCTCCCTTCCCTCTACAGCCCACTGTCTTGCCTCCCTTCCCTCTACAGCCCACTGTACTGCCTCCTCTTCCCTCTACAGCCCACTGTCTTGCCTCCCTTCCCTCTACAGCCCACTGTACTGCCTCCCTTCCATCTACAGCCCACTGTACTGCCTCCCTTCCATCTACAGCCCACTGTACTGACTCCCTTCCATCTACAGCCCACTGTACTGACTCCCTTCCATCTACAGCCCACTGTACTGCCTCCCTTCCATCTACAGCCCACTGTACTGCCTCCCTTCCATCTACAGCCCACTGTACTGCCTCCCTTCCCTCTACAGCCCACTGTACTGCCTCCTCTTCCCTCTACAGCCCACTGTACTGCCTCCTCTTCCCTCTACAGCACACTGTCTTGCCTCCTCTTCCCTCTACAGCCCACTGTACTGACTCCCTTCCCTCTACAGCCCACTGTACTGACTCCCTTCCCTCTACAGCCCACTGTACTGACTCCCTTCCATCTACAGCCCACTGTACTGCCTCCCTTCCCTCTACAGCCCACTGTACTGACTCCCTTCCCTCTACAGCCCACTGTACTGCCTCCCTTCCCTCTACAGCCCACTGTACTGACTCCCTTCCCTCTACAGCCCACTGTACTGACTCCCTTCCCTCTACAGCCCACTGTCTTGCCTCCCTTCCCTCTACAGCCCACTGTCTTGCCTCCCTTCCATCTACAGCCCACTGTACTGCCTCCCTTCCCTCTACAGCCCACTGTACTGCCTCCCTTCCATCTACAGCCCACTGTACTGCCTCCCTTCCCTCAACAGCCCACTACACTCCTTTGCCTCCCATGGGTTTTGGTCCATCTGCCCCAGGTATCATTTAAACAACATGATATCAGTGACTCTGTTCAGACTCTCTGCAAGTAGCTGCCCTTACCAATTACAACTTACACTGATGGTCCAGCCCCGAAAAGCACTTAATATATACAACAGATTTTGATTGTGGTTCGCCTATTTAAACATGTGTACAACTTGAGTCTATCTAATCGGTACAGTTTCTATCTAGATCAGTCGGTTTGGAGCAGTCGTATAATGTTTACAGTGCGAGTAATTATCAGCACAAAGTGCTTTCGTTGAGTCATGTAAATGCTGTTTTGAAACGGGTGACAATGGCTAAACAACATGGAGAGCAGTGTCATCAGAATCAGCTTAGAGAGGATCAACAACTTACTGGTCATCATGGGTATTGTAAATAGTACTTCTGTACCAGACATATATACACGAGATATATGGAAAATGTATATAGAAATAGTTACACTGAATGAAGTGATAATGCTGCTACTTAGTCATCTAATGAGACAGGAGTCTATAGTCCCTGAATACACAGCGGTGCTGTAACTGTACTAACATACAGGTATTGCAGCTGTAGCAATGAATGGCACAATATCTTATTTATTGCTGTTGACAATGATACAAGTATATTCGGTCTCTTCCAGACGTTTAGTGTCTGTGTGTTGAGGTAAAATAGGAAATCGCACCCTTTCAGGTTTGCATGTATGTAGTACAGACAGGTACGAAGTCATGGTACAAACACGCGGGTACTGTCACTGACACGCCCACATAGGTACACGCGGGTACTGTCACTGACACGCCCACATAGGTACACGCGGGTACTGTCACTGACACGCCCACATAGGTACACGCGGGTACTGTCACTGACACGCACATAGGTAGCGGGTACTGTCACTGACACGCCCACATAGGTACACGCGGGTACTGTCACTGACACGCCCACATAGGTACACGCGGGTACTGTCACTGACACGCCCACATAGGTACACGCGGGTACTGTCACTGACACGCCCACATAGGTACACGCGGGTACTGTCACTGACACGCCCACATAGGTACACGCAGGTACTGTCACTGACACGCCCACATAGGTACACGCAGGTACTGTCACAGACACGCCCACATAGGTACACGCAGGTACTGTCACTGACACGCCCACATAGGTACACGCAGGTACTGTCACAGACACGCCCACATAGGTACACGCAGGTACTGTCACAGACACGCCCATATAGGTAGACACGTTGGCCGTGTTCAAGAGCATCAATTGACTGATCTACAAATAATAATGAGTAGCTGATTAGGATGATGATTTGTAGATCAGTCAGTCTGCAGTCGCCGACTGCAATCTTCGAACGCGACCACACAGTGATGCCAGCCCTGTACATAGGAAGCAGTGCATGATGGGAAAAAACATGTATTGTGCCAGCACGCGTTATTTGATGTTATATTTGGCAATTGTCTTATTCATTTTTCTTAATATTATTTAAACATTATCAGAGGTTTGTGAATATATATATATACGTACTGCTGATGATGTGTGACTGTTACAAAGTACTCGCATGAGAGGATTTTTTGATACTGAAGATGTTTCTATTTTTTTTTATTCTGAGTGTTCTTATTGGGGTGTGTGTGTGTGGGGGGGGGGGGTTGCAGCATTGCTGTGTTTCTGCTTCCAATAAAATGTTAGAGAAAATCTCTCATTTTCATAGTGTGGGGGGGGGGGGGGATTGTTAGAGTAAATCTCTCATTTTCATAGTGTCCATTTGGAGTGAGAAGCATCTTTACACTATTATGTTTACATTGTATAATTATAATAATGTATTCTGATATCTGGAACATATTACCCATTTCTAAATGTATTAAGCACGCATTTCCAATGTACAAACTTTCACAGTACAAAAGTACACATAGGTAGGCATTGAGGTAGGTGGGATGCCTCTAATAAGGACATGTCTAGTAGCAGACAGGCAATACTGTAATCTTAGTACAGATAAGGACATGTTTGTGTCAAAAAGCAATACTACGAAACAGATAAGAATAAAATCCATATGAGCATTCTAACAGCTCAATAAGAACAGTAATATTCTGCCCGTACATGTGCTACTGAAAGCAGGAGTTAGGCCTGATACAAAATAAGACAATTACACACACATTACTCACATATTACTTTGATATACTGTATATCCTGCAGGGAAAAGACCTTATGCAGCAGTACCAAGACTTGTAATCCACAGTGAAAGACCTGTATAACTACTGCTTCCTCTCAGGCCCGTCGCAGGAAACACATCTTAAGGGAGTCTGGGATGTCAGGCTGGTCAGAGGCGGCAGGTAGGGGAACGTGACAGTGAACACACGCCGACGGCTCCGCAGCCACTCCTCCAGCAGACTCACATTATACCTGGCAGAACGCAAGGATGAACCCTTATAGTCTCATCCAACACTTACCTTGTTTCTACACTATACACAAACTGACACCTTTACAAACCAACTCTAGATTATGTTAGACATCTGGTGGCATATCTTTTACTGAAACTGCGCAGGCCCTGTGTGTGTATACATGCATGTGTGTGTGTCTGTCCTCTGACCGTATCTGCAGGCCGCGGCTCCAGCTACATGTCCTTGCGCAGCAGCAGGCTGTTGAGGGCAGAGGCAGAGAGGAGATGGGTGAGGCCTGAAGGCCTACTCCATCAGGGTGGAAAACAGGGCCTGGCGGAACAGGGCCGTGTGGAGAGCACCCAGCTCCCTCAGCACCGCAGCCATACTGGGGGCCACCCCTGTCCTTGGCCCTGTCCCTGGGGTCAGACCCTGCACGCTCCCTAAAGCCCCTCAGCTTCACCCCTGGCCCTGTCCCTGTCCCTGGGGTCAGACCCTGCACGCTTCCTAAAGCCCCTCAGCTTCACCCCTGTCCTTGGCCCTGTCCCTGGGGTCAGACCCTGCACGCTTCCTAAAGCCCCTCAGCTTCACCCCTGACCCAGACAGTCCTGGGATCATCTCACTCTCCAGCATGGCAGCAACTGTGGATGGAGGGAGAGGGGAGGGAGGGAGGTAAGAGGGAGAGCAGGGTGGGGGTAAGGGTGAATATGAGCTATTCATGTTTACATGTTAATACATATGAGCTATTCATGTTTACATGTTAATACATAATATGAGCTATTCATGTTTACATGTTAATACATAATATGAGCTATTCATGTTTACATGTTAATACATAATATGAGCTATTCATGTTTACATGTTAATACATAATATGAGCTATTCATGTTTACATGTTAATACATAATATGAGCTATTTATGTTTACATGTTAATACATAATATGAGCTATTCATGTTTACATGTTAATACATAATATGAGCTATTCATGTTTACATGTTAATACATAATATGAGCTATTCATGTTTACATGTTAATACATAATATGAGCTATTCATGTTTACATGTTAATACATAATATGAGCTATTCATGTTTACATGTTAATACATAATATGAGCTATTCATGTTTACATGTTAATACATAATATGAGCTATTCATGTTTACATGTTAATACATAACATGAGCTATTCATGTTTACATGTTAATACATAATATGAGCTATTCATGTTTACATGTTAATACATAACATGAGCTATTCATGTTTACATGTTAATACATAACATGAGCTATTGCTGGATGGGAAGAAAGATGACTATGATAAACGGTTTAGTTGGCTGAGTTGGTTGGTTATTGGCTGAGTTGGTTGGTTGTTGGCTGAGTTTCATATCGTTCTATCATTAGTCAGTCGTACCAGTGGTGGGCTGCAGGCAGCTCTCGGAGATGGACAGGAGCTGCTGATAGTCCTGGATAAAGAGGTCACTCAGAGCACGGTTCAGGTCAATGAGATAAAAGGTCAGTGAGGTAAAAGGTCAATGGCACCAGATCCACAGCGCCATCCTAGAGATCCTTCACATATACAGCATTTTAATCCTATGTGTGAGGTGTTCTTCAGCCACAGTGCTGTCATATCCACATCATTACAGTGTTTCTGATAGGAGGGGGGAAAGAAACAACGATCGGATAAGAATGGATAAGAGCGCCGTGAGTGTAAAAGCAGAAAAGTGTTTGTGAGTGTGTGCGTGTGCATGCGTGCGTATGTGTGTGTGTACCTTCAGAGCCCCCTTCATGGCAGTGACAGCAGCAATGCAGAGGGACCGGGTCTTGTCTTTGGGAAGTGATGCCCAAAGTTACGGTATCTGCACTGTAATCCACCTGAAGATACCAGACCACTAAAATGAGGCCCTACCTGCTGGTCTGCAGTGGAGGGGTCAGAGAAGGTCAGTTTAACCTGCAGCCTCAGGGCCTCCAATTCCGCCTCCTCCTGAGAGTGCTGGCTCCGCAGCTGGCTCTCCAGGAACCTGACAGGTACACACAGACAGGGGGTAGAATCTATCTGCATTAGTTTATTGGTAACAAAATGTAAATATATAAAGGGTGGCAGGTAGCCTAGCGGTTAGAGCATTGGGCCAGTAACCAAAACATTGTTGGATTGTATACCCAAGCCGACAAGGTGAGAAATCTGTCGATGTGCACTTAACCCTAATTTGCTCCAGGGGGCCGTACTACTATGACTGACCTTGTAAAACAACACATTTCACTGCACCTATCCGGTATAAGTCACAATAAAATGTATTTATTGCTGTGAAGGTATTGATCAGGAAACAGGGACTGACTTGTTGGCCACTCATACAGCAACATAGGCGTGCCCCAGATCTTCTCTTGTCATCTACCCAGCTGAGCCAGGCCAGGCCATCCTCTTTGTGGTGGGGGACGTCACGCTAACCCTCAGCTCCTCTGGAGATGGGAAGGCAGGAAGGCCGAAGAAGGGGGGCGACAATGGGGACAGAGATGGGGACGGGGGCTCCAGGATCAGGCTCTGGTTTGAATCTGTCCATCTGTGGCCCTTAGTACGCTGCAGTGGTAACAGAGAAATATACTTATTTTTTAGAGAGGCTGAATATTATAGCCTGGGTATCACTCCATAATGCTACATTTATGCCTCACATTGGCAAAACAAAGAGACTGGCACCCAAGCTAGTGGAAAAAGGAGTTGGATATGAACATGCTCATCTCTCTGAGGTTGTTGTACCTCTGCTCCAGCCTGGTGAACTCTCTGAGCAAGCCTGGTACTTCCTCCTCATGTAGCTCAGCTGTCACAGCTTCACCTGCCTGGGTCACCACCTGGACTATATACATATATATACATACACACACGATTACAGACAAATGTAGATACACACATTAATCAGAACATATAGCAATTATGAATACACCTACCCTCCTGAGCCTTCCCCTGCTTCAGTAAGCGAGTGCTCAGATCCTCCTTCTCTTTCCCCAAAGAGTCCCTCTCTACCTGCAGGGCCTTCACCTACTGTAAACAGAGAAATAGGAGAGTGACAGTGACCTTAAATACCACTACTCTGCAGAAAACCATAAGGAACGTTCCTGATCCATTTGGATCAACAAGATCTACCTGTGTGAGTTGTAGAATCTCCTGGGCTGCTCTCTCCTCTGCCCCCCTCTTATCTATCTCCTTCTTTGTGACGGAGGGGCTGGGATGGGACTGCTGGGCCTGGAGCTGTGTCTCTAGCTGGTTCTCCAGTTTAACAGGGCGTCCAGCTCAGTGCTGTGGGCCTTACGCTCCGCCTGGAGGGTCTCTCTCAGAGCACTACTATTTCTGATCTGAAGACACACACATAAACACACACACATTTTCACTTCTGTATTACTCATTCTGCACGTTTTTTTTTTCACTCTGGATGTAACAAAACCTCATCGAAATTCACCAGCCCACTACAAACACCTGGTTTCCTATGCCTATCCAAAACCACCCCAATCCATTGTCTTCTGAAGCCCCCTCACCATCTCCTTCCCAGGCTTCTCCACCCTTCTACACCTCCACCCATGCACCATCCCATCCCCTTTCTCACCACCCACACATAACCCTGGCAGCTCACCTCCTGGTCGGCCCTGAGCTGCAGCTGCGTTCTTTTGACCTCCATGCCCTTGTTGAGTTCTCTGAACTTCTCCACCGAGCGGTCCTCTGCCTTCAGCTTCACCAGCTCCCTCCTGGCTGCCCGCCGCCTCACACAGCACTGCATCAGCACCATGTCTACCCTTACCCGCCTGTACGCCTGCCGGGCCAGCCAGCCACGCACCGCAGACTGCAGTAACAACGCTGCCCGCTCTGCCACTACCTGGGGAAGGGGAGGATAGAAGAAACGCATTATATTATCGCAAACAGAACCTGCCATGGTTTTGGATGCGAACTAAAAGATTACAGTTGTGATAAAGTACAAGGACAGTCTAGAATCTGGATCAGATGTTACTAAGGAGAAATTCCTGGGTCCTGTCCTGCCTTATCTCTGGAGGTTTAGGCCTGGTATTAAATATATGAAATGCATTTTATACTTAAGCCGTAAATAAAAACATTTGATTTATTGCTAGATAGATTGTGGGGCCTTTGTGCCAGTGTTTCCTCATCAGTCTGTATTAGCATCGTGCAAGCGTGCCACCGGTGAAGGTCTGGATGATGACGGTGGCCTCATGGATCATCAGGAACATCCGTCTTCTGGATGACCAGCGCTGCCTTGGTGTAGTGCAGAGTGACTACACCACACAGAGCACTACAGTAGTTTGAATTGCTGGACAGATGTAGGTGCCCATACTGCTGAGACACATTGTACTATATGGCAGTACTAGTACAGTCAAAATAACATTGATGTGTTATCGTGCCACACAGTCAGTTATTCTGCTCTCACCGGCTGGCCAGGGCTCCTTTGGTGTGTCTCTGGATGGTGAGGGTTGCCCAAGTGGGTCTTGATGTATCTCCTGTGGCCCAGCCAGCCTCTGACCCAGCTCTGGATGATTATCCCCACAGCCCTCAGCCTCTCCGCCCTCAGCCTCTCCGCCCTCAGCCTCTCCAGCAGAGCTACCTGCCCCGTCCAGAAGAACACCCTGGTCTTTACAAAGCAGTACTGCTCCGGGTCTGGGATGATCTCCAGCAGGGCCCGCTGGCACGACGCCTGAATCTGTTACTGGGTCTGAACCCCACCCTTACGCAGCAACACCTGGTACAGGATAAAGAACTCTGCATAGGTCCACCTGGAACCAAGATGTTCGAGTGAGGAGGGAGACAGAGTTTCACAAAGTGAGTACAAATACTCTGAGACCTTGTGTGTTTTTCATCAACTTAGGTACAGGACAGGTACAATATTCAACATATATTAAATACACAGAGAAACATGAAGGAACACAGAAACTCCCACTCCTGTCCCAGAGTGCACCGAACAACAAGGATGACAAGCCATGGATGAAGTAATACAGACATTATATGGCAGCAAGAAAACAAATACATTCTGTCAACTGAAAAAAACTGGAAATGAAGATACATTTCAATAATAGGTGTAGATACTGGCTGTATTGTTGCCTGGCCACAGCAGGGGGAGACAGTACCTGGAAGCCCACCGTTTGTGATCCCTGTGAAATATCTTTCCAGGGCCAGAGCACAGACTGCGGTTGGGTGGAGAGGACTTCCCACCTGAAAGGGACAGAGTGCCCCCTGCTGGCACTTGCTGGAAGCGCTCAGCCACCAACTCACACTGACAGAGAGACAGACAATCACAATCACTTCATTTGCCAAGTCCATTTACAGAAACCCGGAATTTGACTTAGTGAATAGGTGCTACCAGCAATAGACAATGTACAGACAGAATACAGACACAAGGTTAACAGAGAGGGTTACAGTAGGTTAAAAAGGCTTCCTCTCTTTGTCCACTGTGCTTCATTTCACTCTAGGATGAGATCTGAGATTTCACCACAAACTGACAAAAGTGGACGGCTGAGAGCTGGTTCCTCAGTAAAGCCTCCCTCAAAATGACAAGAGGACACCTCTTCTTGAGATGCACTCAAATACTTACAGTAGGACAAGGAGGTTGCAACAATGAGCCAAGAGTGTTGACAAGGGGAAAGCTGTAGATCATCCCTACACTCTTAAGAAAAAAGGTTTTCAAAAGGGTTATTCGACTGTCCTCATAGGAGAACCCTTTTTGGTTCCAGGTAGAACCCTTTTGAGGTTCTAGACAGCACCTTTTTTTTCCTAAGAGTGTTCATGCAGTCCTTACAATGAGTTTCAGTGAAAAGAGACAGCATGGATATACAGTACCAGTCAAAAGATTGGACACCTACTCATGCAATAGTTTTTATTTATTTTTACTGTTTTCTACATTGTAGAAACCGGCTGCACCTTGAATGCTTTGCCAACAGTCTTGCAGGAGTTCCCACATATGCTGAGCTCTTGTTGGCTGCTTTTCCTTCACTCTGCGGTCAAACTCCGGCCTCCCGAGTGGCACAGCGGTCTAAAGCACTGCATCTCAGTGCAAGAGGTGTCACTACAGTCCCTGGTTCAAATCCAGGCTCTATCACAACCAGCCGTGATTGGGAGTCCCATAGGGCTGCGCACACTTGGCCCAGCCTCGTCTGGGTTTGGCCGGACGGGTAGGCCGTCATTGTAAATAAGAAGTTGTTCTTAACTGACTTGCCTAGTTAAATAAATACAAATGAACTCATCCCAAACTCATCGGGTGATTGTGGAGGCCAGGTCATCTGATGCAGCCCTCCATCACTCTCCTTCTTGGTCAAATAGCCCGTACAAATCAAATCAAAACGTATTTGTCACATGTGCCGAATACAACATGTTACAGTGAAATGCTTACTTACAAGCCCTTAAACAACAATGCAGTTTAAATTTTAAAAAAGTGTTAAAAGTATTTACTAAAATAAACTGAAGTAAAAAAAAAAAGAAAAAAAAGAAGGGTGGCTGGAGTCTTTGGCAATTTTTTGGGCCTTCCTTTGATACTGCCTGGTATAGAGGTCCTGGATGGCAGGAAGCCAGTGATGTACTGGGCCGTACGCACTACCCTCTATAGTGCCTTGTGGTTGGAGGACAAGCAGTTGCCGTACCAGGCGGTGATGCAACCAGTCAGGATGCTCTCAATAGTGCAGCTGTAGAGCTTTTTGAAGAGGGTCTGAGGGTGCATGCCAAATCTTTTCAGTCTCCTGAGGGGGAATAGGCGTTATCGTGCCCTCTTCACGACTGTCTTGGTGTGTTTAGACCATGATAGTTTGTTGGTGATGTGGACACCAAGGAACTTGAAGCTCTCAACCTGCTCCACTACAGCCCCGCCGAGCACGCCCCCATTCCCCGTCGATGAGAATGGGGGCGTGCTCGGTCCTCCTTTTCCTGTAGTCCAGCGAAGTGCAGGATGATGAAATCAGTGATGGACATGCGAGGTTTGCAGAAGTGTGGACTTGGGTCATTACTCTGATGCTGATCATACAGCTTCCTAGCATAGCTCTCCTCTGAACCTTTAGGCATCTGATCAAGGAAACAGACACCATGGGGGTAAGGTTTTTCTGGATCAACATACATTTGAGAAATATTTTGCTTTTTATATAAATATAAATGAAGCAATACTTTTTCTGGCAGGACTTGCTTTTTGGACTTAAGACAGCAGTATATTTTTCAAATCCACCACAAAGCATTCTTGGCTTGCCAGTGCAAACAGTGATGATTCAGTATCATATCCTGAGTACATTATTTCTTGTATTTCAAGCTGGTTTGGACACATTAACACAAAGCAGACACAACACAATGTTGTCTCGATTGAAACCAGGACTGTAACTGACTGACCCTGCACTCCTCATCCAGCAGGTCCAGCTGTCCCTCGATGAGAGCGATGAGTGGCTGGATGTCACTGAACTGTATCCTGCTCCACGGCAGCTCCTCACAGACATACTCCTCCTGCTCCAACTGGAACACGTGCTAGGGAGAGGAGAGGAGACCAAGGGTTACTGAGGGGACATGAGGACAACTGGTCCCGTGTGGCTCAGTTGGTAGAGCATGGTGTTTGCAACGCCAGGGTTGTGGGTTCAATTCCCACGGGGGACCAGTACTGTATGAAATGTATGCACTCACTACTGTAAGTCGCTCTGGATAAGAGCGTCTGCTAAATGACTAAAATGTAAATGTAAACAACGAGTTCATGGAAACAGACAGACATTAATATTTATGCGCATGCTTGCAGGTGCACACACAACACTTGGTGACTCACCCTGTTGAATTGCTGCTGCAGTTTCTCATTGCCATAATTTATACAGAACTGTACAAAACTGTTCCTTTCAAAGTTCTCAAACCTGCCAGAGAAATGGACAAAGAGGGGAATATGTACCACCATGTTGTTACTACAGTAATTACAGTGTCACTACACAGGTATAAATAAGGCCAACCTAATGTCAAGTGTTACTCCCTGTCCTTACTACTCAGCTATTGATGTCCAGCACCCCAATAAATGACTAGGCCTGATCCCTCTGGGCAAGGAGGGTTGTGTTGAGTCCAGGTGAACACCTGACCGTACACATAATTGGCCAGGGCTTCCCGGGCCTCCAAGGCCTGCTGACCGGGCATGGGCTTGACCAGCATGTCTCCCCCTACTGCCAGCCTGCATTGGCACAGCCAGTGGGCCACCCCCAGCAGCTTGGAGAAAACAGCCAGGGAACGCTCCTCCCACTGATTATGGGATATTTGAGAGAATTTTGTGAGTTTCAGGGAAATAATGTGGATTTTTTTTTTTTAAATACAATGTCACTTCGATCACCACCTCTCCCATTGGCCTGGATGTTGACATTGCCCAGGTGCAGAACAGCTGCCAGAATCCTGAAGAGCTCCATCTGCTGGTCAGGAGGCCTACCTGTAGCAGCACACATAGCAGCATGATCATACTGGATAGGACTATATGCAGAGTAAACATGTTAGCATAGATATGTGTATTGTGTAATATAGATGCTGTAAACCAAGTATAGTGAATGCATTGCGAGTGTGCTGCAGATCTACTACATCATCAGTGCCTAGGATCTGCATGGAATCAGCACCACTTACAGAGATACACATCAAAACACTTACATAATGAACCCTTTCTGAAAAACACTGCTAGAACCATTGATGTTCATGTCTTCCCTGTTATTGTTGTAATAGGTTAATGAATTCTATGCAGTCTCACCCAGTTTGAGGACTCTCATCTCTGGCAGGTCTCCGGAGGCACACAGCTGGTAGGAGATGTTGTAGTTCCTCTCCTGTGACGCCTGGAAGACGACTCGAGACTTCTCCAGCAGGTACATCCTCACGTTGGCCCCAATGATATCTCCCTTCCATCCAAAGCCGATCTCAATGTACTTCACAAACCAGCTACTGCTGTCGTTGTAGGTAGTCTTAGAATTCCCAATAGACTAAAGACTAAAGGAGATAATCATAATTACAATAGATTACATCATTTTAGTTATTACCTTTACAACTGAATACTGACACAATACAGTACAGATTTTTCATTCGCTTTTTCCAAAATTACACTCTTCAAAAAAGAAAACCTTGAACAGCTTTACAGGTTCAACTTTTACTGCAGTGGGTTAAATCAGGGTCATGCAGAGGGTAGTTTGGTAGTCTTAAATAAATCTACTTTGAAACAAAAGTATACACCTCACACACATAGTTATGGGCTTAAAAGAAGAAGATACATGTCCCATGTTAGATATAGTTGAAATGTCTTCAATTTTGAGTTTGCATCCCAATATTATACTTTACAGTATATACATCACATAAGACTGAAATATAACAAAACAGCTTCACATAGAAACACCAGATTTTTGGCGTTTACATTTTTTTTTTTTAATTAAGAAAAATATTAATAATATTCCACCCATGAGGGCATTTAAGGTCATTTGATTGCAGGAAAGCAGAATTCATCCACACATTCACACATATGTACCTCCATGATGGGGTTGGAGGCCAGTACTCTCTCCTCCACACTGGTCTGCTGGGCTGCTCCGCCCACCTTGGCAAAGTAACGCATGGTGAACTTAGAGACCGTTTTCCCTGCTCCAGACTCCCCACTGATTATAATGGACTGGTTCTTATCCTCCCTGCACACAGAGACAACTACACACTCAATAACCATTCCTATTTCCAGAACCATTTGTCACACAGGGTGAAGAGACTCGATCAAAGGCTCTCTTGTTTTCAGACCCAAGAACATGCATAAGTCACTCACATATTACCTGTAGATCTTTACAAACAACAGCAACCCTCGCCCAAACCCCCAAAAAGCAGGCAAAACGGCAGTGTTTTGAGGTAACAAAGGGCATATAAAATGGAGGCCAAGGAGGGTGACCCCTGGCTCTTGACCTTTAACCCCTGACCTAGTCATGGTGTGGTAGGCCTCTTCTACCACAGAGAAGATGTGAGGCTCCATGTCAGCCATGTCCTGCCCGCTCCATAGATGGGCAGCTGGTCATACGGGTTGAGAGGCACTAACACAATACCTGGAATGAACGGTTGGTGAAAATTACAGTGTTATTGGTAGAATGAAAGGTCCTGTAGGAATACAACATATTTTTTTCTCTATGACCATTTATACACAAAATATCAAGGACACCTTCCCTCAGAAAAGCCTCAATTCGTCGGGGCATGAACTCATGCTGGCCCATGTTGATTCCAATGTTTCCCACAGTTGTGTCGCGTTGGCTGGTGTCCATTGGGTGGTGGACCATTCTTGATACACACAGAGAAACTGTCGAGCGTGAAAAACCCAGCAGCGTTGCGGTTCTTGACACAAACCGGTACTCCTGGCACCTACTACCATACCCCGTTCAAAGGCACATAAATATTTTGTGTTGCCCGTTCACACTCTGAATGGCACATATAACGACGAGACAGCCAACAACGGCGAGACAGCCATTATTCAGAGCAGCAGTTAACCCTGAGCTGTGGAGGCCTTCTTTCAGCACTGTTGGAACACCTATAGTATTCAAATGATACACAAGACATTGGAATATCAAGTATGTCATTAATATATATAGACATTAATCCAAAAACTGACAAAGAAACTGTACTGCTGTTGAAATACAGATACATTTTATTCAGTAAGACAATCCAATTCAGTTCAGCAGGCAGCCTGCTGATGTGGGATAGAGATCTTTTGAGCTTGACATTTCATACATACATCAAACTTTGAGAAATGTAGGTAAATGTTCAAAAGCTGAATTCTTTTTCTCAACACTGAGAATCTTCACCTTTATTCAAACAAAATATTCTTAGCTTACTGTCTGGCACCCAGTGAACAAGATAACAAGGAGGCAGCATGTGTTGTGGTGGCATTGACACATTATTGGAAACATTTTTAAAATATGTTGACTGAAGTCATGGCCATGGGAAAATGTGCATTGGCTAAAAACACCAACGTTAAACCAACAACTTCAGTGAGCACCTATACAGGGAGTGTTAAAAGTAATAAAATCTACATGTAGCAGAGGGTCCATGTGACTTCTACATAACTGTTGTACCCATTATAACTCAGTACAGTATGGCCTGACTCATAACTGTTGTACCCATTATAACTCAGTACAGTATGGCCTGACTCATAACTGTTGTACCCATTATAACTCAGTACAGTATGGCCTGACTCATAACTGTTGTACCCATTATAACTCAGTACAGTATGGCCTGACTCATAAGTACTGGGTAAGGGGTTTATATGGACTACATTACAATAAGGATATTTTCTTGAGAACATGATCCAATGATTTATCACTAATACTCTCTCCTGTGACTAACACAAGCATTAGAATTTAGAGTGCATAATTTACATGTTAGTCATTTAGCAGACACTCTTATCCAGAGCAACTAGGGTAAAGTGCCTTGCTCAAGGGCACATGGAAAGATTTTTCATCGGCTCAGGGATTTGAACCAGTGACCTTTCGGTTACTGGCCCAACGCCCTTAACCCCTAGGCTACCTGCTGCACTATCATCATTTAGGCAAGTATCTTGTTCCCTCTCACCAAAGCCTCTCTCACATAGCCCTATAAAATAAGCCAAAGTACCTTTAAAATATGGTCCATCTATCCCCATGGAGTGCATTAGAAACCCAGAAAGAAAAACCCATGGAAAAAAACAGAATTCACTTCTAATTCAAAATGTCCCAATTCATTTAAAACATGTTTTGGGGTGAGTTGACAATGACATGATCGTCACAATATATAACTCACATTCAGCAAATCCATTTAATGTCTTACAAAAAAAAAGGCTACATCATTGAACACTGAATTCATCATACCGATCTCTTTCACTCTGCCCTGACAACATTTTATTTGATGCTGTCTTTTTCAAAAGAAAGCTAATTTAGCTAATAATCAATTTGATTCAGAACTCCTGAGTCCAAGTATGTTCATAGGGCTGGAGTCAGAAGAGGCTAAACAGGGGCGAGGTGGACAGCAGGTAGGCAAAGCTTCAGAGGGGCAGCACGTGGAAGGGGATGGGCAGAAAGTGGGAGGTTCTTTTGGTTGGATTGGTACAGGGTTCCTGGTTTCATTGTCATTTGACAAGGAGTTGAAAAACCCATCCAGACTACTCTATAACACCCCATCTCCCTGGAAGAGAGGATGAAGACAGATGTTTGTTGAAATAGCTAAACAAATACAGATTGTAAATCAAATTATAAATGTGTCGTATCATATCCCTTGGGTGGCATGACTTGCAGCTCTGAATTGAAAATACTGACATCTGTAGAGAAACTGGGGAGAGCCCATAAATGCTGTAGAAGCCTGAACAACCCTCTCATTTTACAAATAAAATACAATTGTGTACAGGTGTAGACCTACAGTGAAATGTTTACTTCCCAACAATGCAGAGATAAAAGTAGAAAACAATAACATGAGGAATAAATACACAATGAGTTACGGTAACTTGACTACATTCACGGGGTTCCAGTACCGAGTGGATGTGCAGGGGTACGAGGTAATGGCAGTAGATATGTACTTATAGGTAGGGGTAAAGTGACTAGGGAACAGGATAGATAATAAGCTGTAGCAGCAGCGAATACACTTTCAACAACAGGAGGCTGGCCGTCTGCGCACTTTAAAGGTCCTTTAAACCAAATAGTGTCCGTTCTCAAAATGAGAATACTGGAAGAGATGGAGACCCCGACACTCTCCAAAAAGAGGATTTTGATTGTATTTTCATGTGTATTGTTGTGCTAAACATAGATCATCTGGAAAGAGACCTTGGTCTCAGCATTGACTCCCTGTCAAAATAAAAAGGTAAAAAATAAGAAAAAGGATTACATCCAAAAAAATGCAAAAATATAAATATTACATTTTCGACATCATGATGCCTAAAAGTTCATTGTGCAGAAAAATGCATAAATTACAGGTGAAAAACAGAGCACAAATGGTTCGGCATCAAGCCATCAACAGTTTTGGATTTATTCCTATTTTTCGACAGTCTGCAAGGTCTCTCTCATCTTTCAACAACACTGACACTGTGGTCTACCTCTGCTATACAGTCTCTCTGAACGGTAGGTAGCCTACCTCTGCTATACAGTCTCTCTGAACGGTAGGTAGCCTACCTCTGCTATACAGTCTCTCTGAACGGTAGGTAGCCTACCTCTGCTATACAGTCTCTCTGAACGGTAGGTAGCCTACCTCTGCTATACAGTCTCTCTGAACGGTAGGTAGCCTACCTCTGCTATACAGTCTCTCTGAACGGTAGGTAGCCTACCTCTGCTATACAGTCTCTCTGAACGGTAGGTAGCCTACCTCTGCTATACAGTCTCTCTGAACGGTAGGTAGCCTACCTCTGCTATACAGTCTCTCTGAACGGTAGGTAGCCTACCTCTGCTATACAGTCTCTCTGAACGGTAGGTAGCCTACCTCTGCTATACAGTCTCTCTGAACGGTAGGTAGCCTACCTCTGCTATACAGTCTCTCTGAACGGTAGGTAGCCTACCTCTGCTATACAGTCTCTCTGAACGGTAGGTAGCCTACCTCTGCTATACAGTCTCTCTGAACGGTAGGTAGCCTACCTCTGCTATACAGTCTCTCTGAACGGTAGGTAGCCTACCTCTGCTATACAGTCTCTGAACGGTAGGTAGCCTACCTCTGCTATACAGTCTCTCTGAACGGTAGGTAGCCTACCTCTGCTATACAGTCTCTCTGAACGGTAGGTAGACTACCTCTGCTATACAGTCTCTCTGAACGGTAGGTAGCCTACCTCTGCTATACAGTCCCTCTGAACGGTAGCCTACCTCTGCTATACAGTCTCCATGTCATCATTGCCTTCATTGAGTGAGTCGCCCTCGCTGGCTGCTTCCTGCACATGAGCCAACATGTCCGCCATTAGAGCCTCCTCCAGCTTCTTCCTCACACTGTACACCAGCTCTTCCTGCTTCCTACACTCACCATGATGATAACATACAAATACAACTGTTAGAAATATGGACTGAAATTTAGCTAAATAGCATGGGGAAACAAAATCAGCTCTTAATTACACAGATTCAATTATTCATAGCACTAATATGACTCTGGAGATCATGTCCTCTCCTGTATGTACCTGATGTCCTCGTCAGTGACTATGAAGGCCTTGCAGAGGGGCTGGGTCGTGTTGAGCCACACCCCTGGGTTCTTTTCCACGGCTGCAGACAGCTGACCTGTGATGGGGGCGGCACTAGTGTGCAGGGCGCTGGCTATCGCTGACAGTAGAGTCTTGTCTGTACATCCAGGTCCAACTCCTGTAGGACAGACAGGTGTTCACAATCACAGCAGTGAGAAGATATTCAAAAATCTAATGGGAAATGGGGATTATACACTGTGTACAAAAGATTAGGAACACCTCTTCCCTTTTTCCCTCAGAACTGTCTCAATTGGTCAGAGCATGTGTCGAAAGCGTTCCACACATGATACTAGCCCACGTTGACTCCAATGCTTCCCACAGTTGTGACAAATTGGCTGGATGTCCGTTGGGTGCTGGAACATTCTTGACACACATGGGAAACGGCTGAGTGTGAAAAATCCAGCAGGGTTGCAGTTCTTGACAAACTTAAACCGGTGAGCCTGGCACCTACTACCATACCCCATTGAAACACACTTAAAAATGTTGTCTTGCTCTGAATACACTCTGAATACACTCTGAATGATACACATACACAATCCATGTCTCAATTCCCTTCTTTATCCTGTCTCCTCCCCTTCAGTTACACTGTTTGAAGTGGATTTAAATCAAATCAAATTGTATTTGTCACATGAGCCGAATACAACAGGTGTACAGTTTAACGTGAAATGCTTACTTACAAGCCCTTAACTCTATTTCTTGAACTGCATTGTTGGTTAAGAAAATATTTACTAAATAAAATAAAAAAGTAACACAATAAATGTACATAACACTAATGAGGCTTATAGCCTTAGGGATTATAGCCTTCATGTAGGGATTATAGCCTTCATGTAGTCCTAAGGGATTATAATAATCCTAAAGTATTAAATGTACATAACACTAACGAGGTTTATAGCCTTCATGTAGTCCTAAAGGATTATAATAAGCCTAAAGGATTATAGCCTTCATGTAGATTCACATGGTCACTTCCTGATGTTTTGTACTCTCAGTGTACATGGCCGTTTCTCTTACCTTGCAGACCTTTAGGCAGGTCCATTGTCTTCACTAGCTCCTCTGCGATGTCAAACGCATTGAGACCACCAAGCTTCTTCTCCCAGAAAAGCTGTGGACAAAACAAATGCACATTAATTTAGATTTGGTATCTCATTAGTCAAAATAACCTCCAGGAAGAAAAGCATATAACCCAATGTAACTGCAGTTTCACCATACAGGCTAATGGCTGTGTTTACCTGTTTTGGCTGGTCCACGGCTTTCTGTGGATCGGTCTTGACTTTGTTGCTGGGGTGGTTGGTAACCTTGGTGACAGGCTGCTTAAAGATGGAAGCAGTCTGTCTGACGGGAAGTGATGTGTTCAGGTCTGGCTTGCCCTGGAAGACACGCACAAAGAAACAGCTGACAGTGACAACCAACACTATGTAGCCACAGAGATGTTCCTCAAATACTAGATAATGCTAGATATATGTCAGTTATCCTTTGCACCTGGGGAAAGCCTTGAAACACGGTTTTCAGCATTCTAATTTCTAACTGCTGGTTTGACAGCAAATAAGTGTGATGTCATTTAGAAGAGTGTGTCCAACGTGTATAGAAATATTAATTTCAGGAGACAACCCTCTCACCTTGGTCTGATTGTTGTTGTCATAACGCAGTCTCTGCCTGTTCTTGTTCAGTTTACTCATGAGCATCTTCCCCGTGCGGAAATCGAAGGAGCTGAGGTCCATCTGGTTGCCAAGGTAACGAGCCAGCTGAGGCTTGCTCCGAAACTTCTTCCCAGTTGGACTAGGAGAGGTAAAGGACAACAAACCACAGTGTGAGGATATGGACAACTGACCAGGGGATAGCAAGAGGAGAAAAGTAGCAAGATAGATCAGGAAAGCAACAAACAATCGGCAACAAACACATTTTATGCTGCAAACAAACTGTAGACATGAGAAAATGTAAAACAACCATGCAAGAGCCAACACCGCAAAGGAGACTACAGATGGATGAACTATTCAGATATCAGATTATTCATGTATAATGGTATGGAATCAGAGTATGAACAATAAGTCTTTCCATTAACATTTCATTAATTGATTTAACAATACATATTTTTATGACTGATTTAATGTGTGTAGCTAATTGTAATAAACTATTTAAGCAGTAAAATAAGTTCATGTATTGCAGCATATTCCCAAATGTATAACCAACTCGTCATTACAATTATAGACCTTAGAGTTTAAGATGGCTTAACTGATCTAACTTATATGTTCAATAAGGAGTAGTAGGGATCAACTATTGGGATACAATGTAACAGGGTGGTCAAGTGCAATACATTTTGCAACATTTCCTAAAGTTCAATTGGAAACATTGTTTCAGAGTTAATGTTCACTGGTCCTAGACAAAGTGGACAGAACGGCAGGCCCAATTTAATCTGAATCTTAAATCAGTGGACAAAGGCCTTGGTAAATTAGTAATATAACTGGTTATTATAGCAAAGAGTATCCATTTCTATGGGGCAGACCTTTTTGAAAGTACATAGCAGCCATAAAGGGAGTAAACAGAGATAGTTTCTCAGTGAAACTCCATGTTTGGTGAGTAACAAACTTAAGTTGGCTAGCTAGCAAGCAAGCAAGGGATAAGAACATAGCCAGCCATCATTGCAACAGAATATTTAGAACAAAGGACTGGGCAATGCCCATAGATTTAGAACAGAAAGACTTAATGAGTCTCTGGCAACTGAACCTGTAGAACTAATAACCAGCCGGCTTGTGGTAGCAACCCTACATTTGTTTTGGGACTAGATCTCGTGGAATTATGAAATAGTATGAATAAATTCATCAAAATAAAACGTTTTTAATGAAAATATGTATATTATTTGAATATGTTGGTAACCCTCTTGTACACAAATGATAATGCCACAAAAGCCGGTGCTGATATTATATTGTCACCCGGCCAAGATGAACATCATACCAATATATGCTCCAAAACACAGGTTTCTCGGCATTATCACTTTAATTTGATAAACTTGTCTGTTCAGTAGCAGGGCAAGACTCCGTGAAGAGGACATATGGCGTAATGAAACACGTCACGATGTAAACGGGTAATTAGAGAAGAGATGTCATCAACATAGTCATCAACATCTCTAAAGGTGTCTGCATGATTCTCCGCCGAAACAATTCGGTAGAGTTCATGCATATATTATGACGACATTTTGTGACGTTTTTGACTTTGCTGAGGGTTTTTCCGGCTGTTTGGTTACGTTACATCTTTTTCTGGAGGGAAGCCGAAAAACGGAGCTGAAGTCTACGCCCCTTCGTCAGTGATTGGTCAACAGTAGGGATTCATCAATAAATTCTTCGTTGTCATCGAAAAAGAGACCACTCGTTTTCACGCAGTTTTTCATTGAAAAGTACTGCAGCAAATATATTTTAGTTAAATGTAAGCCTAAAATGTAACAACTAAGATCGTCAAAACGTCCAAATTAATGGCAGATTTATTGGGTTACCTTAGATTAATTATAAATATTTTGAAACGTATAGTGGCTACAGCGTCTCAAAATGGACAAACAGTACTATTGACACTTCTCGTTTTTCAAGCGAAGGTATTTTAAGTGAGTATGCGAGCACACTCGTTCGGTTCAGCTCGCGCCAGCTGAACTGAAGTATGCTGACGCCTTAACGGCCAGATACTGTGGCAGCGTTTCTATTTCAAATAAGTAGGCATATTAATGCAGTTTAGTTTGATGCACGATGATTTTCTACAAATGGAAAACTTTGAATGATTACCAAAGTATGGAAACGTTCGTGCTTGCTGATAATTCATGTAAAAAAATGTAGACAACAATTGCGAGTTTCGTGCGTGCATCACACCACAGAATGAAAATTCGGTATATGGTAGCCTACCACAAACTATACAACCGACCCGCCTCCCCCCTTTCTCGCCTCTGCTCCTCCTCCTCCTCTTCTTCTTCTTCCTTACCTCGGCTAAAAAAAGAATAGCTTGTGGTTTCTTGATTGTTGCTCCGGTCATATAAAATGATAAGACTAGGCTATATATAGGTTATAGCATGGACCTCGATTCAGGCAAGGTTATTTGGAATGCGATCATTCAATAGCCTAAAATTGTTGCATTAGGCCTGCTCCCTAGCTGATTGACAGGCTGTTAGGCCTACATAGGCTAAACATTTGTTTACAAGCTCCATATCCAACAATTTATAAGAGTAGCCTAATCTCGGCTACACCCCTCCCCAATTTTCTGTCTCCTGGTCACCCCCCTCTCCCTCAAGTAAACCCATTCAGCCCTAGCCGTCTTGAAATACTGCCCGCTCAGTACCTATAATAATAGACATCGCTTTTCCCCGCAGACAAACCCGACTTTCTGGTCACTTCTTCAATTTGCCAGCCCTTGGGGAGAGCCGAGCAATCCCACCGTTTCTTCTCCATGTTCTCCCAGAGTTTAATTCCGTTGAAGTGTTCAGTGATTGATCCTAACGTTATTATATTTGGGGTTAAATTTCGTGTTTTATACAAATAAGTCCATTAGGCCTACTATGTGACATACATCTCGGCTCACACACTATTCATGGTTCTCTCTCCCGATTTATCGTATCTCTTTGTCGTACTGAAAGAATATCCCTCCGCCGTAACCTCAGCCACATCACTACCTGTCTGCCAATGAGGGCTACATCCGCAATACATGTAGGCTACACATTATTGCATCCTGATCCGATAACATAAATCATTGATTTGTCGCGCGCGGTAGGCTACCGCATGTCACACAATTTAGCTCCAAAAGTTGTGCATTATATATCCCAAAAATATCTACAGATGACCATAATATGATTTCACAACGTCAACAATGGAGATAATTTAGGCAAAGATTCATGTCACTGACTATAGGTGAAATTCGAGAATGCAGTGGGAGTCGTTTTCATCACCACAATGCTCACTTTTTATTCAGTCATTGGACAAAGTAGGCCTAGGCAATACAATCATTTAATTGAGTTTTGATTGGGCTAGCTAGACCGATATTAATTATAGGAGTTGTCTGCAAATATTAGGTATAAAACTGATCTATTAGATATCTCACGAAGTATATAGGCCTACCTATGACTGAATTTGAAGGAGAATAACTGGTACTAACTAATAATAACGAATTACTCGTCCTATTTTGAATAAATGCATTGCTTTTCAGAAAAGTTAAACACCGCAACACCAATAAGAAAGAACAGTGTGTAACTACATTTGGAATCCCATAACACTGCCTACAGTTATGGTTTGCAGACACTCGAGACCACCGAAACGCCTCCCACACGAGAACCTAAACCCCTCGATGAAAAAAATATATTGTGCAACAATTCTTTGCTAACATAACATATTTTATGTCACAGACAGGAAAAGCAGAAATATAGCTCGGTATTCATCTTCTTTTTGGGGTACTTACTCGTTTTTGTCCATCTCGCATACTATCTCGGTTTCTCTCTTTCAGTCTGTGTTAAATCCCTTCTACCTTCTCCTCTTTCATTCCCCTCCCCCTTCGATGATAGAAATGAAAGACATTATCCGCGCAAAGACCGAATCGTTCCCAGATTAAACCTGACTGGTAATAAAAAATCTAATTAAATCAAAGTTTACTGGTCGCGTACACTGTTTAGCAGGTGTTATAGCGGTGCAGCGAAATGCTTGTTACTAGCTCATAACAATGCAGTCAAATGTCAAACAATACTACAAAATAAAAAAGGCAAGACATCAAGAATGGCGGTACGAATCCAATTAACAACTCAAATAGCACTATAGCAGTGTCAAAATGCAATCTATACATATGTACACCGGGGAATTTACAAGATAAACTATATCTTGTATTAGAATAAACTATGAAGGTGATACAGCATTTGTGTGAAACGGGAAGTGAGTGGTTCAATGTTTCTATAACATGGAAAAACATGGGACAGCAGTGTTGGCTGTAAAAGTGTGTGAGTGTGTAACTAAATGTGTGTGTGTGTGTGTGTGTGAGATAGCTTGTGTGTGCGTTTTGTGTGATATAGTGTGCATCAGGCAGCGTGGCCTAGTGATGCGATTGGGCTGTCCACACCACCCTCTGGAGAGCCATGCAGTTGAAGGCGGAGCAGTTGACATACCAGGCGGTGATGCAACCGACAGAATGCTCTCAATGATGCGTCTGTAGAAGTTTGTGAGGATCTTAGGGGCCATGCCAAATTTCTTCAGCCGTCTGAGCTTGTAGAGGCGCTGTTCACACCACAATGATGTGAACGTCGAAGGAACTTGAACCTTTTGATCCCATCCACTGCGGCCCTGTCGATGTGGATGGGGGCATGCGCCCTCTTTTGTCTCCTGTATTCCACGATAAGATCCATCGATTTGTTGACGTTGAGCCCAAGGTTATTTTCCTGGCATCACTCCGCCAGGGCTCTAACCTCCGCCCTGTAGGCTGTCTCGTCTTTGTTGGTAATTAGGCCTACCACTGTTTTGAATCGTCAGCGAACTTGATCATTAAGTTGCAGTCATGCGTGGCCACTCAGTCAAGGTTGAACAGGGAGTACAGGAGGGGGCTGAGCACATACCCCTAGGGGTACCCCGTGTTGAGGATCTGCAAGGCGGCGGTGTTGTTGCCTACCCTCACCACCTGGGTTCGCCCCGACAGGAAATCTAGGATCCAGTTGCACAGGGAGAAGTTTAGACCCAAGGCCCTGAGCTTAGTGATGAGCTTGGAGATCCCTATGGTGTTAAAGCTGAGGTGTAGTTGATTAACAGCATTCTCACATAGGTATTCTTCTTGTCCAGGTGGGATAGGGCGGTGTGCAGTGCAATGGCGATTGCGTCGTCCGTGGATCTGTTGTGGCGGTATGCACATTTTTGCCTGTTTAGTTTGTTGACATGCAAATAGGCATACTGTATTTTCCCATACTGTGCTAAGTTTTCCCCTTTTCTTTACAGAACCACAATTAGTATCAGAGAGATTGGTGTTGTATGTGTGTGTGTGGATATTCTGTCACGTCCTGACCAGTAAAAGGGGTTGTTTGTTATTGTAGTTTGGTCAGGGCGTGGCAGGGGGTGTTTGTTTAGTGTGTTTCGGGTTTTTTGGGGCAATGTTCTATGTTAGTCTATTTCTATGTCTGTGTCTATTTATTCTATTTCTATGTTTAGTTTATTGGGTTGACCTTCAATTGGAGGCAGCTGCTCCTCGTTGCCTCTAATTGAAGGTCCTATTTAATAGGGGTGTTTTTCATTGGTTTTTGTGGGTAGTTGTTCTGTGTATTAGCGTGTTGCCTTACAGGACTGTCTTCGTCTATTGTTTATTATTTTGTTAAGTGTTCACGTTTCCTTCTAAATAAAAGAAGATGAGTATAAACATTCCCGCTGCGTTTTGGTCAACTCAATACGACGAACGCTACAGAACTACCCACCAAAAAAGGACCAAGCAGCGGAGAAAGGAGCAACAGGAGAGATATCTCAAATCCTGGACATGGGAGGAGATATTAGCTGGAGAAGGACCATGGAGAGGACCGGGAACGCTATGCGGGAACACGGCTGGCAAGGAAGCCTGAGAGGCAGCCCCAATAAAATTTTTTGGGGGGGGCACACGGGAAGATTGGCTAGGTCAGGCAGTAGACCTGAGCCAACTTACCATGCTTATTATGGGGAGTGTTTGGCGGTGAGAGCGCCGGTCTATGCGGAAGTGCGCACGATCTCGCCCATGCGCACTCATAGCCTGGTGTGCTACATCCCAGCCCTTCGTAAGTGCTGTGCTACAGTGGGCATCCAGCCAGGTAGGAGTATGCCTGCGTAGCACATCTGGCCACCAGTGTGCCTCCTAGGCCCAGGCTACCCTGCGCCTGCTCTACGCACGGCAGCCATCAGTACTCTGCACAGCCCAGTTCGCCCTGTGCCAGCAATCCGCCCGTGCAGGGCTACTGTTACAACCCAGCCAGGACGGGTTGTGCAGGCTGAGCGCTCCAGACCTCCAGTGCTTATTCATGGCCCAGTGTATCCAGTTCCTGCTCCTCGCACTAGCCTTGAGGTGCGTGTCCCTAGTCTGGCGCCTCCAAAGCCAGCACCACGCACCAGGCCTCCAGTGCGTCGGCCCAGTCCAGTATGTCCTGTTCCTGCTCCTCGCACTAGCCTTGAGGTGCGTGTCTCCAGTCTGGTACCTCAGGTACCAGCACCATGCACCAGGCCTCCAGTGTGTCAGCCCAGTCCAGTATGTCCTGCTCCTGCTCCTCGCACTAGCCCTGTGGTGCATGTAAATAGTCTGGCGCCTCCAAAGCCAGCCCCTTGCATCAGGCCTTCAGTGTGCAGTCCCCGTCCAGAGCTTCCGACGACAGTTCCCAGTCTAGAGCTTCCGACGACAGTTCCCCGTCCAGAGCTTCCGGTGATGTCCTACAGTCCGGAGCCTGCAGAGACGGCCCACAGTCCGGAGCCTGCAGAGACGGCCCACAGTCCGGAACCGGCGCAGCCAGAGTCGCCCTCCAGTCCGGAGCTCCCAGAGTCGCGCTTCAGCCCGAGGTCTCCAGCGACGCGCCTTAGCCCTGAGCCTTCAGGGGGGGTGGTTAGGTTGGGGACTAAGGCCGGAGCCTGAGCCACCTCCGTAGTTGGAGGATTGGGGAGGGGGGGGTGTAGCACGGGAGCCGTCGGTGACGGTGGCCACCCTCCCTTCCCTCCCTTTAGTTTGGGATTATTTTTGTTTTGGGGTTTATTTTTGTGTTTTTTGTTTGAGGTGCATCCGGGGTCTGCACCTTTGGGAGGGGGGGGGGGGGGTACTGTCACGTCCTGACCAGTAAAAGGGGTTGTTTGTTATTGTAGTTTGGTCAGGGCTTGGCAGGGGGTGTTTGTTTAGTGTGTTTTGGGGTTTTTGGGGCAATGTTCTATGTTAGAATATTTCTATGTCTGTGTCTATTTATTATATTTCTATGTTTAGTTTATTGGGTTGACCTTCAATTGGAGTCAGCTGTTCCTCGTTGCCTTTAATTGAAGGTCCTATTTAATAGGGGTGTTTTTTCATTGGTTTTTGTGGGTAGTTGTTCCGTGTATTAGCGTGTTGCCTTACAGGACTGTCTTCATCTATTGTTTGTTATTTTGTTAAGTGTTCACGTTTCCTTCTAAATAAAAGAAGATGACTATACACATTCCCGCTGCGTTTTGGTCAACTCAATACGACGAACGTTACATATTCATTAAACCCTTCAACTGGAACTACTGCTTCCTAGTGTTATATCTGGAGTATTTCTCCTGTCTTATCCGGTGTCCTGTGTGAATTTAAGTATGCTCTCTCTAATTCTCTCTCTCTCTTTCTTTCTTTCTACCGGAGGACCTGAGCCCTAGGACCATGCCTCAGGACTACCTGGTGTCCCTAGTCCACCTTGCCGTGCTGCTGCTCCAGTTTCAACTGTTCTGTGATTATTATTATTTGACCATGCTGGTCATTTATGAACATTTGAACATCTTGGCCATGTTCTGTTATAATCTCCACCCGGCACAGCCAGAAGAGGACTTGCCACCCCTCATAGCCTGGTTCCTCCAGAGGTTTCTTCCTAGGTTTTGGCCTTTCTATGGAGTTTTTCCTAGCCACCGTGCTTCTACACCTGCATTGGTTGCTGTTTGGGGTTTTAGGCTGGGTTTCTGTATAGCACTTTAAGATATCAGCTGATGTATTGAAGGGTTATATAAATACATTTGATTTGATTTTGATTTGTTCTAAATGAACACCCTTCGGTGGTTGCTACTGGCCTAAAATCCACCAAGTTTTCTTTTATCCCTTTTTATTTGTCTTTTGAATTCATAAACAACCCATATTTTTCACCAGATGGTGTCAGAGGAAGGCCCTACAAATTGTCAAAGACTCCAGACACCCAAGCCATAGACTTCTCTCTGCTACTGCACATCAAGCGGAGCGCCAAGTCTGGAACCAAAAGGCTCCTGAACAGCTTTTACCCCTAAGCCATTAGACTGCTGAACAGTTAACCAAATGGCTGCCCAGACTTTTTGCATTAACCCCATTTTTTAGTACTGACTATGCACACTCACCACCGGACTTTACCCACACACACATACTACACTGACACTCAGGTCTCGTGACCATATATTGAGTGTCTCGGTCTTGTCTCGGTGTCCTGTCTCAGTGTCCGTTACATTTGTACTCGGTCTTGACTCGGTCTCAGACAGTGAGGAGACCAGCGGAGTAAAAAACAAAATGATTAGCTTCCATTCAGTCAATGCATGAAACCACTTTGCCAGGCCAAATATATACACTCCTTTCTTGAAACATGAATATCTTAACAGCCTTTATATACATTATAGACATGTTTGCACAGTGGTGAACCTATAGGCCTTCAGTTTGAGAGGGTTTATCTAATGTTCCTTCGTCAGATTTTAGCTCATCTTCCTCTAGCTAGGATTAGTTGTTGATCTTGTTGTTGTTGATGTGCATAACAGAGGGAGCCTTCCTTTTCATGGTTGTTTGATCAATAGGACTGTAAAGTTCCCAAATGTAAGACGACTCCTGTGGTATTTACATAATTGCAGAAATCCATTCAGGTGTATTTTGTGGTTTTTGGCGAATTCGTTCCAATGATCTAAAGTCACGCTTTTGTAACTGCCTGTAAACACACAGTCCAGTTCAAAGTGAATGATAGCAGGCCTGTGTAGCAAAATGGCTTGTTTCTATAAAGGCCTATTTATTGTGTTACTATTATTTTTTCTTCTTCTCATTTGTGTTACTTTTTAACTCTGCATTGTTAGGAAGGCTTGTAAGTAAGAATTTAATGGTAAAGTCTACACCTGTTGTATTCGCCACATGTGACAAATACATTTGATTTGGGTCAGGTATGGGGAGGTGATATTGTCCTTGACTTTCAAAGCACTTCATGATGACAGAAGTGAGTGCTACGGAGTGATAGTCATTTAGTTCAGTTACCTTGGCTTGCTTGGGTACAGGAACAATGGTGGCAATCTTGAAGCAAGTGAGGACTGACTGGGATAGTGAGAGGTTTAAAATGTCAGTAAACACTCAAGCCAGCTGGTCTGTGCATGTGCTGAGGACACGACTTGGGATTCCATCTGGTGCAGGTTAACACATTTGAAGGTCCTACTCAAATCGGCTACAAAGATTAGTAGCCCACAGTCCTCGTGAGCAGCGGGGACACACATTGGAGGCTCTGTGTTGTTTTCCTTGAAGCATGTGAAAAAGGTGTTGACCATGTCTGGGAGTAGGCTTCAGTTTCCGCGATGTGGCTGGTTTCCCTTTATGATCTGGGATTGTCTGAAGTCCCTGCCACATGCATCTCGTGTCTGAGCCATTGAATTGCGACTCCACTTCGTCCCTGTACTTTATTTTTGCCTTTTTGTCTTTCGGAGGTCTGTTTATACTTGTTCAGGTTTCCAGTCACTTTACCTGGTTAAATGCAGTTGTTCACACTTTCAGTTTTGACTGAATGCTCGTCACTGTAGGCACAACATCCTCTATGCACTTCCTGACAAAGCCAGAGACAGATAATGGATATCAACGGGGGCTTGAAGCAAAGTACTCTCACTAACCACGTTTCCATTCACAGTTTATGTGAGTAAAGTCATACTGAATTAAAAGCTGTGATGGAAAAGTTTTGGTACAATTTTATAAATGGTGACATAATTTGTTCGTTCTACGTGGTGGGATCTTTTTGCATCTGTAAAATTACACTGAACTAAAATATAAACACAAAATGCTACAATTTCTAAGATATTACTGAGTTACAGTTCATATAAGGAAATCAGTCAATTGAAATAAATTCATTAGGCCCTAATCTATGGATTTTACATGACTGACAAAACTTGATAAATCTGTGGCATTGTGCTTTGTGACAAAGCTGTACATGTTAGTGTGGCCTTTTATTGTCCCCAGCACAAGGTGCACCTGTGTAATGATCATGCTGTTTAAGCCGCTTCTTGATATGCCACCTATCAAGTGGATGGATTATCTTGGCAAAGGATAAATGCTCACTAAACACAAGATCCCAGAACATTTTAGAAAAATAAACATTTTGTGCATATGGAACATTTTTGGGATCTTTTATTTCAGCTCATGAAACATGGGACCAACACTTTATATGTTGCGTTTATATTTTTGTTCAGTATAATTATGCAAAACATTGCGGTAGAAACACCTTTATGCACAAATATTGATATAACCATAATAGAAGTAAACTTAAGAGTCACACGATGACATGGTGTATGGTCCTCCCACTACGATTCAGGAAACCATGCAGTTTATTAGACTACAGATAAAATAACTTCTCAGGGTGGTGAAAACGCACGGTATGAGCTTGATGCTCCTTTCCAATAAATGTTGAAGGTCCTATTCTGGTGACATGAACGATGCTTGACTGCCGTTTGACAGTTACAAAATCTCCCTCTTTTGTCCATAATCTCATCATGTAGGCTAAACCCGCACTGTATTTGCGAGCTGTTGGCCAGAGCACAGGTGCCAATACCAGAGTGGGCACACTCTGGAACGAATTGCAAAAATCGCTGAAGCTGGAGACTTATATTTCCCTCACTAACTTTAGACATCAGCTATCTGAGCAGCTAACCGATCGCTGCAGCTGTACATAGTCCAGCTGTAAATAGCCCATCCAATCTACCTACCTCATCCCCATATTGTTTTTATTTACTTTTCTGCTCTTTTGCACACCAGTATTTCTACTTGCACATCGTCATCTGCTCATCTATCACTCCAGTGTTAATTTGCTAAACTGTAATTACTTCGCTACTATGGCTTATTTATTGCCTTACCTCCTCACGCCATTTGCACACACCGTATATAGACTTTCTTTTTTTCTATTGTGTTATTGACTGTACGCTTGTTTATTCCATGAGTAACTCTGTGTTATTTGTGTCGCACTGCTTTGCTTTATCTTGGCCAGGTCTCAGTTGTAAATGAGAACTTGTTCTCAACTTGCTTATCTAGTTAAATAAAGGTGAAATATATTTTTTTAAACACTCACTATAATAACCCACATTTTGTGAGAAAACCATCAGTAGAGTTGAAAATGCAATAGAAACCTCTGGTGGGAAAATGTGCATATAGTTTTTATGCCGATTTTAGCATATTCACATGGAAATCTGTCACCAATTGGATGGTAACCTAGCTAATGACAAACCAATTATTTGCATGAAATGCTATTCAAAAAAAACTTTATTAACTTATTTGGTGCTGTATTTATGTTAACTAATATTAGACAAAAGAAAAACATACTGTATTTAAAGCTTTTTTTTCCCCACATCAAATGTATTGGTCATTGGGGAATTGTTAGATTACTTGTTAGATCGGAACTAGAAGCACAAGCATTTCGCTACACTCACATTAACATCTGCATGTGACCAATAAAATTGGATTTCAAATACTTTATGCATTAAAAACCAACTTCTTGAGAGCCTTTTCTCAAAATAACAATTTCACACACTGGTAACAAGGCATTAACATATTTGGAATGATTGGCAATGTGTAGAATAATTTGACAGACAGTAAGTAAATTAAATATTTATTCACATTAAATAACATTTGAACAAAACAGCATTCAATCTAACATGACATCCCTTTGGGAAAACTCCTACTAGCCCTGAATGATAGGTGTGTCAGGGCATCACACTTTCGCAATGCAGAAAGAGCAAGCATTTCACCCATGCCCTTCCCCAAGTTGTAGTCCTGCAGACAGACACACAGTCCAGTCATTAGCAGTCCAGTCATTTAGTAATTCATTTGCTAGCCTATATCCTTAGGGGACAACTGAAAAGTTATTTTTAACGACAGTGCCATCTGTTGGCCACTAAATAGCCTACAACTACAGGCCGGAAAGGATTGTTCAGTTGCTTTATGTTCACTTACAATTCTGAGCCAGAGGTGACTCTAGTTGTCCTTGAACTTGCCGTTGATGTAGGGGACACAATCCAGGATCAGCCTCCAATCCGTGAAGTGGACAAGGGCAACTCCGCCCACTGATCCCCAACCAACCATCGTGGGAACCCTGGACAAATGATAACATGAGATATTTGAAGTCAAGTATCCTACTACAGGAGTTTTCACTACTGCTGTCAAGTCCCGACATCATATTTTCCTCCCAGTATTTAACCCCTTGACCCCTAAACCTAGAGATCACTAAGTGGTGTAATTTGTATTGAAATACCTACCAAATCAAAAACAGTGGTCAGTCTCACACGGTCACACTGTTATTGAGAATCAAAGCCAAAGGTATTTAGACAGATGAGAATATAAGGCTCATGTTGTAAACTACTGGCATTCCTGACTAGAACTGAAGACTTGGATGGGGGAGAAATTATTTCTTAGATATGAAGGAGGACGTTACTCAAAATAGGTTGCTAATGAGGGCCATAAATCACTTGGTTGGTAATTGTTCCAAGAAGACCAAAATATGTTGACAAGATGGAACCTGTTGTTTCCAATTTGAGCAAATTAATCAGTGGGCAGAACAAGCAAAGTGGGAGAGCCAAGCACGAGCTAGCGAGATCCTATTGGCACGTTCTAGCATTATTTGCATATTTCCGTTAGGGAACGCCTACTCTGTGAAATGCGCGTGTGCAATAACAACAATTTGCCATTGCACTCCAAAACAAAGCATTTTTTAAAAACGTTGGCAAAGAGTAGTCTGCAAAACGTACTCCACTATGCTCGTAACAGAAAACTGTATTGAGATTAAATGTTTAATCGATGAGAACATTTGCAGAATATCGTCCAAAATCCATCTCGGTCGATCTTCTCTCACTGCCGGTCCCTGGGCTTCCTCGCATCACTATATTTGGCGGCGAGTGGAAAATAAACGCCAACCGGATGCTTCAGATGTATACATCCGGTGAAACATATGCCTCATTGTTCTGTTATGGAACTAACGTTAGCTAGAACTAACGTTAGCTAACAGTGACCCTACTCGTAAAAGTAAACAAACTCCAAAAAGGTGGAATTTGTAAATACTGAGGCCATAATTAAACCAGAGGCCTGAGATTGTTAGCGAGATGAATTATTTTGGATAACAGATTTGCAAAGACCAGTAACGTTAGCTAGTTAGATCAGTACACCAAGCCAACTGAGTGATGGCCCATGGAGACACATTGGACGGTTGTCAGAATGTATTTATTAAAGTCAAATAAATCTTCACAAAGTTATGATACAGACTTCAACTAACTACGTCCTGGCGACGGCAATGTATTTTGCCCCAATTAACTTGTACCATTCTCACCTCCGTCGCAGATGGCTACTGCTTTGTAGGACTTCAGGAATGTCCGTTTAAATGCATGTTTTAAAAAGCTTCCAAAATACATCATAAGGAATACAGTATTTCCAAATAGTATACACATCGTAAAATAATGTTTCTTAAAATATTAGGTAGTGACAATTGTTTGTACAGTTTAGTTTATCATTTTAATAACAATGAGATTTGATAGCTAACCTGAGTTGACCCATTGATGTCAAATACATACCCTACAAAGACTATACCAATACTACGGCATTGGCTACTATTTATGTCACAATCTGGCTTTCCATAATGTCCTTTTAATCAACATATAGCTAATTTTTTTTTTCTTCATATATATTAGATACATAATCTTGTGTAGATATTCATACTGTAATTGTGAGTAGGCCTTGATTTATAGCTAGCGAATGGTTTGTATGATTGTTGTTTTAGTGCTCATTTTACAGTGGGCTACTAGATGGTCAATATTTCCCTATCAATCAATGCCATTAGTTTCTAGTTTTATGACTGCCTAATTTGGCTAAATCTCCAAAGTGATTTTTTAAATTTTTTAAAATCTGAGCCGGAGAGGAAGAGGCTGGTTAGTAAATAACATTATCTTTGTCTGGGCTTAAGGGACATCACATTGAAGACCAAGTTCAACCATTTGGAAAACTTTAGTGAGGGCTTGTGGGCTATACTTTCTCACCAATGGGAGATCATTGAGAGGAGACATTCATTTGCCAAGCTATGATAAACCCTTTATTACAATGTTTTCCTTTATTTTCCTTTCATGTTTACAAGATTCAAAAGCCAGACATTGAAAAAGGTATAATTCTGTTATTAAAAATGGCACATTTATTGCTACATTACTGTTATATACAGGACAGTTCTCAATAACTACTTTATATATAAAAAAATTATAAAGACCAGGACTGGAGGCACTCTGAAAACACTGCTCAGTCTTGATTGTGTCCTCGCTGCAAGTGTAAGATGCCAGGCTTTGTAGCAGTGAGTGAGTGGCCCCGTTTGAATACTTGAATTTTAAAAAAGTAGTGCCCTCCTCCTTGAATTGATCTATGGTCTGAAATAATTTGGTAGGTGAAAGCAAGGTTCTTTCATATAACAAATGAATTCAAATAAAGTTATATTCATGTCACATTTTAACAGGTTGACAATAAAACTCACACTATCCAGTCATGTCATTAAGCGAGGAGGGATGGACGCACTTCTAAGTATTCAAACAGGGCCTGTGTCAATATTCAGGTCAAGAGACACAGAAAAGACCCTCCATCTTTCCCCCTATCCAACAACTCAGAATACAGGTTGTACATTTTGTCATTGTGGGATGTTCACAGAATACGCAATGACATATCAAAATCAGTAAATTTTCTCAGAACAAATCCGCAATATTTAGTAGGCCTACACATATTTCACCTTGTAATAGTAGAGAAATCTTCAACTCTGAAGAGGTACATCAATACCCCTTACAATAAGTCACTGTCAAAGTCAATAAGGAGCTTGATATCAGAAAAAAGAGATCTCAAAGTAAATGGGAGGAGACTTACTCTTTTACACAGAAATGCTAGTTCTAATGACAATAAGCTCCAGTTGTCATGGCTCAAAATAACACAGCCCCCCACTTCAAAGCTGAAGCCATATATATATTGACAGTTTGAGGTGCTTCGAAAAGCAGATCACAAGGGCAAGAGTGGTAGAGTGGCAAGAGTGTAGAGTGGTTTATCAATAGGGGGGCAAACAGACAAACAAAACCAGGACTTGAACCTACGGCCACAACTTAACAGTAGTATGGTCAAATCCAGTTGAATAAAAAAATAAAAATAACAAGAGATCTACATAAAGTTAAAATGTTTATTTAACTAGATACATAGAATGTTTATTTTTTTTTTAATTTTCAACTTCTTCCTGAAAAGTGAAAAGGGGGGGGGGGGGGTTGGGGTGGTTCATCCGATGTACCTGTAATCTTGGCGATACATGAAATGTTATGGTTTAAAAAAGAACTGTCTTTATAGTTAATGAAAATACAAGTTCAGGCACTGATAAGGCATCACTCTCCAGTAATGACATCTTTAGTCTTGAGAATGAAAAGGCCACACTATTGATTTGAAACTGTCTTTTTTCTTTTCCTCACTTTCTACAAAGTAAACTTAAATCCTTCTCAATACTATGACCAACAAGTAACAATGTACATTTCTGCCTCTGTGGTTAGAGGTCGGTGCTATACCATGTCTGAAGCCATGATATTAACTTACAACAGGAATTAACACTTGTTTTTTCAGACCATCCAAACACAAACTCCAAAATAACATGTCAGGACAATGTAGCTGCACATTGACGACCACATGGACGAATGCAGAGAATAGAATGGAACGTTTTAAATGAAGAGAAAATAATATTGAACTGACGGACAAAACCTGGATATGTACTTGAAAATGAAGGCAATCCACATTTGAATGTTACATTCAAAACCAGTTGCATAATTACTGTTCGAGACAGTGCCTGTCTTCATAGACTTTGCTTTGTGAAGCCACATGACCATTCAGTAAGAACACTTCAATAGGACAGCCAGTGGCATAAATTCCATCCACACGTTCCCATTTGAAAAGAAATAATGAATCTGGGTAATGGACAAAAAAAAAAAAATTCCTTACACACACATATACATACATACATACATACATACATAACAAAAAAAAACAGGAACAATATCAATATTTTAGGCCACTGTACCCCTTAGTCAAATGTTGCAATCTCATCAAAATGGGATGCACCAAAGAGTGACAGCTTAATGGCCACTAAATACATAATGATAATTAAGCCTACAACTGACCCCATCGGTCTTCGTTTCTCTTTCTGAGCCTGTGTTCTTGTTTAAGTTAAGCTTTCCTCTCCAATGGCAAATCTGACAGTCCAATTTGAGTTCATTTTGAAAATACATTAAGATTTAATATCAGCTCTTCATTCTGCTCAACTACGATACACTCTAAACTTCAAACTAATATTGTCATGGATTTAAAATCTACAATGTATAGACAAATATATATTTATATGCATTTAATTTTGCTCTATTTGAAACAATATCCTTAGATGAATGTATGCTTGAGGTGGATTTACAAATCAGATTGTCTCATTAAGCAGACATTTTAATAATATAGTCAAGACTTCACAGCATGAGCTCTTACTACACTACATCGCCAAAAGTATGTGGACACCTGCTCAACGAGCATTTAATTTCAAAATGATGGGTATTAATATGGAGTTGGTCCCCGCTTTGCTTCTAGAACAGTCACCACCCTTTTGGGAAGGCTTTCCACTAGATGTTGGAACATTGCTGAAGGGACTTGCTTCCATTCAGCTAGAAGAGCATTAGTGAGGTCGGGCACTGATGTTGTGCGATCAGGTCTGGTGTTCGATGGGGTTGAGGTCAGGGTTCTGTACAGGCCAATGAAGTTCTTCCACACCAATCCCAAAAAATAATTTCTGTATGGACCTGGCTTTGTGCAGAGGCATTGTCATGCTGAAACAGGAAAAGGCCTTCCCCAAACTGTTGCCACAAAGTTAGAAACACGGAATTGTCTAGAATGTCATTATATGCTGGGGCTCCCGAGTAGCGCAACGGTCTAAGGCACTGCATCTCAATGCTAGAGGAGTTACTACAGACCCTGGTTCGATTCCAGGCCTTATCACAACTGGCCGTTATTGGGAGTCCCATCGGGTTATGGTTTGGCCAGGGTAGGCCGTCATTGTAAATAAGAATTTGTTCTCAACTGACTTGCCTAGTTAAATAAAAAAGGTTAAATAAAATGTCAAATGCTGTAGCGTTAAGATTTCCCTTCACTGGAACTAAGGGGCCTGGCCCGAACCTTGAAAAACAGCCCCCAGACCAGTATTCCTTCTCCACCAATGCACTACGCATTCAAGCTGGTAGCTTTCTCCTGGCATCCACCAAACCCAGATTGGAGTGAAGAATCAAGCGTCACCAGAGAATGCGTTTCCATTACTGGCGAGCTTTACACCACTCCAGCCGACGCTTGGATTTGTACATGATCTTAGGCTTGTGCGTGGCTGCTTGGCCATGGAAACCCATTTAATGAAGCTCCCGATGAACAGTTTTTGTGCTGACGTTGCTTCCGGAGTTTGGAACTCGGTAGTCAGTGTTGCAACCGAGGACAGATGATTTTTACGCGCTACGTGGTCCCATTCTGTAAGCATATGTGGCCTACCAGTTCGCAGCTGAGCCGTTGTTGTTTCCCCTTCACAATAACAGCACTTACAGTTGACCGGGGCAGTTCTAGCAGGGCAGAAATATAATGAACTGACTTGTTGGAAACGTGGCATCCTATGACAGTGCCACGTTGATAGTCACTGAGCATTTCAGTAAGGCCATTCTACTGCCAATGTTTGTCTATGGAGATTGCATGGCTGTGTGCTCGATTTATATATGTCAGTAACGGGTGTGGCTGAAATAACCGAAACCACATACTTTTGGCCATGTAGTGTAGTTCATTGGGAATGCTCAAAGCTTCAATTTTAAGAATAGACAACTGAACTTATAATAAATTGCTTGTCTGGTATTAAGTGGATATTTCATTCCATTAAGGGTATCAATGGTTGATGCATATGCACATTGGCGCCTAGTGTTAGTTTAAGAAAAACAATGCATGGGGCATAAGTTCAGGGTCAATTGATTTGAAACTCAAAGGGTGGCACTACACAATATGGCCATAAGATGCCCATCAGAGTATTCCAAACCAAGCCTCCAGTCTCATGACTAGATGGAACAGTGGCTGGTTAGCACCACAAGCTTTCCAGAAAGCTTCTCTAGTTTCTGATGTCATCAATAGTAACCAATGGGTGGGGGTGAGACGCAGGATGAAAAATTACTGTTTATTTTGAGCTGTTAAACTGATTTTCTACCCCTGGCCAGGTAAACCGGTGTCTCCCAATTAACCTACACCGAGGGGATGCTGGAACAATACTTGAGTCTGAAATACTATTATTTTGTTTATGGCAGGAAAGAAAAGCCTTGGAGCCTTCTACAACCCTGAACATGACAACTAGGCAGGTGAGGTTCCTCCCCCTTCTGCCTCGTCTCATGTTGGGCCCAGGGCCCACAGAGCTGGAGTGGGACTGCAACTCTGTCCCACAATGCAGGTCAACTGCCCTCTCTATCACATGGATTTGGTTACATAACATATGTAAGACTGTACCATTAAGTTGGGAATGACAAATCTACTCTTGCTCATACATACAAGCAACCCCTAAACAAAACGTTCCACAGATTTGCTTAAATACCTCATAAAACATGTAACAATTAGGCACAAATCCTTTTGTAAATTTGTAGCTTGTTAGGCTTCTGTCTTTCACAGAGCACCTCTCGGCAGTGTTTTAAGTCCCATTTGTGGCCGGACACTAGTACTCCGGTGATCCATCATGTTACGGAAGCAAAAAATATATGTATAAAAAAAATAAAAAAAATACAAGGTTCTTCACATTTGCGCTGGTAGTCATGGTCAGGAGTGCGGCAAATTGGCTGTGTCAGTTTTGGCAGTACGCATGTGTGGATAAGGGTGTGTGAATGTGTGTCTTGAAACTGAATTTGACAATACACAGACACATCAGTATATGTACACACTGAGAAGAATGGGTGGAAGAAGAGATCAAGGCCACATCTTCCGAGAGCCAAGGGAATTCCACCAGATCTGCAAAGGAAAATACAATAGTATCAGTCTTCTAAACATGAAAGCACTACAATTATTGACAAAGATGAAATATGGATGAAGAGATACCTACCTGGTATTACATATGGCTGACTGGGTTATGGCCATCTCCCCCCATGCCGGAGTGGCCTCCTGAGAGCTGCATGGGGGACTCCCCCACCACCCCGGAGACTTTCTCCTCCTCCCGCCGCTTCAGACACGCTGCTTTAGGGTTCAGGTTACGTTCTGACAAGAGGGGATAGGAGGGAATATGAGTTTACATTGCATACAAGTCATTTATCAAACCTTTCACTGTGCTATAAAAACTCAATCCTTTATTAAAAAGATACATAAAACAGATTTTTCTGGTGTGAGAAATAGCTGGATGAAATATTCGGGATGGTTCTCGGTGGTCCACTGAGGAAAGAATATACACAGGGGACAAAGTAATACAGAGGTCAACATGTAAAAAAAGTGACAATACAAGAGATATGGCCACAGTAGCCCTGCGTTACCTCTGACTTGCTGCTCCAGGTTGAGAATGACGTTGACGGCTTGATGCAGGATGAGCAGTTTGGTCTGAGGTTTGTCGTTGCTGAGGTGCAGCTGGCACATGCGGCCCAGCTCCTTGAAAGCCTCGTTGATGTCTCGCACTCGCAGCCGCTCACGGGCGTTGTTGGCCACTCGCCGCTCTTTCTCACGCTCTACCTTTACCTCAGGAGGAAGGTCCTCGTCATCCTCATCCTCTTGACTAGAAGGCGGAAGACACGGAGAGGAATGAAGCCACGGGAGGACGGCACTCACAAACCAAGCAACTAGACTTTCAAAGAGTTGGGCCGCATGTGCCAGCTGCACCTCAGCAAAACATGCGAAGCAGCATAGACACCTAAGCATTTAGCTGTCATTCTAAAAGAATCCTGGGTAGCACCAGGAAGTTATGTAGTTCTGAAAGTAAATGTATTAAAAGGAAGCGCCAGATACATTGTTAAGTCATACAATTGATCCGAATAGAAACATTTAATTTACTCAAGACTAGGAAAATAAGTTACCAATTGCAGTGAAACACATTATAAGACTATTTGGTAAAAATACTAAACAATAATGATTTATCCCACATGGGTTGGAAATGTTGTTATCTTTTACCATTATGCTATTCAATGTTGCTTTGTTTTCCAACTTGTGTCTATTACCATCAAACCAAATGAAAATGTAAGTGCTAGGCTTTGCAGAACGGTAGACTTTGATATACAGTATTGGCTCCCCAATTGTATGCTTTCAGCGCACAAAGCACTATGGCCTATGGATGGAGAGACTTACTCATCTCCAGGGTCTGACAGGCCTGAGAGGCCAGAGAGGATCTGGAGGGTCAACGCCTCCTTTCTGAAAACAATGGGACATGAGGGGAGGGCATTACACAACTAGCTACCAATTCAATAAGTGACCAACTCAACTAACACAGCTAACTAGCAGTTGAAATTGTGCATCTACATCGGGGCTAATGTCATGCGTTCCTCCTCGTATTTCTTTCGCTAACAAAATTTAACAACATTTCCACCTATGTGGTATAAAATAGTCTACAGTATGTTCATCAACAAATGGTAATACACAGGAATGCCCTTCTCTATGACAGTTGCCAGTGTCAATAGTCGGGGTGAGAGACGGTTGGTGATCACCTACCTTGCTCTGATGCGTTTGGTTTCTTTCTTCTCGTCCTCAGACTTGTCAGTGGTGGAGGAGTTCTCGTCATCCTCCTTGTCCTCCCTCTTGATGTCCGAGCCGCTGGATGAGTGTGTGGAGCGGGCCACACTTCCTGGCAGACCTGTGGTGCAGCACAGATACACACCTTCAGTATGTCCGATTTCGAGAACAATTAAGTAGCCCCATTATCTTATCGGCTTGCCATGTTTTATACATTAAATCAGGGAACAGGAGTAAAGGTCACAGGTCATGTGGGGGATGAGCAGTGAATCAGAGTGTGTGACTCACTGGTGAAGCCCTCTGGTTGTCCAGTGGACTGAGGGGGTCCGGAGGCGTGGTGACCGTGCAGCAGGGTACTGCTGGGAGGAAGGCCTGTGGGCTCCTCCTGATGGTTCCCTCCCTGGAGAACGGTAACAAAACATGAGACATCAAACAACATCATAATCTCAGTAATGTAAGACAACAGGGGGCTAAGTCTTGGAGTCAGAGGGTGTGTTCACCATGGTAGGGTGTCTGTTGCTGAGGGCAAGGCCAGCATTGGAGAAGGCCTGAGAGAGACCTCCCAGGCCACCGTTGTGTACAGAGGACACAGCGCTCAGCAGGCTGTGCATGTCAGAGTGGGCTCCTCCTCCCAGGCCGGGCGGGCCTTGGACAGCGTGGCTACGCAGCACGTGGATGGCCTCCTCCAGGCGGTCCTCCATTTTGTTCTGCTGCAGAGACAGATGTACAGGGCAAATCTCAGTCACTATGTTGACTAATATACGATCACATCAAATAATAGATTTTGGAATTATTTGGAGTGAAGAGGGCGTACCAGGGCATGCAGTTGCCCTTCGTAGTTGGGTGACAGGGCAGACTGCCCTGAAGGTCTTGGCCATTGAGATGCAGCTCCTGCAGAGAGAGAATAGAAGAGATGCCATATTTACACAGAAAATCCTGTCCAACAAAATGACAGCTCTGATTTCCAACTGTAGATGGAGCTCCAGAACCATTTTCAGGGCTCCAGAGAGCCAGTCAAGTCCTTTACTAATACAAGCTACCAGATGCAGCAGATATAATCCAGTATGTATACCTGTAATTCCCTGGGGCGAGCCCACTGGGGTGGAGGGTGTGGAGGAGAAGTTGTTACTGTTGTGGTCCGAGGGGTAGATCTAACCCACACAGGACAAAGTGTCTTTAGACAGTGAACAGCAGAACACAATGCAGTTCAATCAAAAAGTCTGTAGGATTTTTTTTGAGAGGATTACTCACTGAAGCAAGAGCCTTCCCAATCTCATCCCCTGAGCTCCCTGCAGTGGTGCCTCTATTGGCTGTGGAGAAACGACAGCTTATTGACCTCACCCATTATTTAAAAAGGCAGCAACTACTATATAAAAAGGTCTCCAATAAGCTAGTGAGACCGCTTTAAATACATTATTAAACCGAGGGGCAACACAACATGTTTAACAGGAGAAGGACAAGGTAATTGGTTAACAAAATACACAGTTGTCACGTGAGCCTTTATTGTACCCATGATGCTGTCTGCGCCGTTGATGGAGGATGTGTGGTTGTAGCTCCCAGAGCCAGAGTGGAAGCCGGGCGGGAGACTGCCGTTCACCTCACTGCCGTGGAGAGGGTAGTTCTGTGGGGACAGAGGCAGGGGTTGACGCTTCTAGAGGAAAGACAGAACAGCTTGGGTTAGAGCAACTTGTATGGAAGTTGGATTCGTCAGAGAGTAGAAATAGCATTAAAAAAAAGAACTCAATACAACAGTTACTTGAATGTAAATGATATGAAATATTACATAGTGTGAGGTTGTCCTCACCATCCTGTCCTGTGGGTTGATGGCAGAGAAGGATCCGGGCTGGCCGATGTGGGGAGAGTTCCCCAGCATGGCAGAGTAGCCAGACTGACCCAAAGGTCCTGAGGAGGCCCAAGGGTCAGAAGAGGGGTGGAGTCCCTCTGTCAACAACAACAGGGTTAGGCAATGGACTTACTCACTCAAACATGACTGACTCCAGTGCATTTGAACTCAAAACACATTTTCATATACCTTAAATCATTAAGTTAACATAACAAAGAGGTTAGACTATGTCATCACTCCAGTGCTTAAGTGGTTAAGATAGTTACCTTGCATGTAAAAAGAGCCTGGGTAGACAGAGCCAGGTTTGGTGCCAGGATATACTCCGTTGTCCCGGGCATACTCATCCCCGGAGGAAGAGGCATACACCTAACGGGTCAAACAAATTTCACATTAGCCGTCATTTCAACAAAACACACTTGTGCCATGATATATACCTACAGTCAGCTTCCCCTAAAATAAAAGGTGTCTGCGCCTTACATCTAAAATTGGCAGGTATCACTATTGCCAAGATAAATGCACAACTGCCACTAATCAATGGTGTTGACATTTAGCTAACGGTTGTAGCACTAACCAGCCAGGAGGTGGCGAGAGTGAGGCTGGCATGCCTCCCTTGCCTATGTGTGCGAGAGCAGCACAGTGGCCATGCCATGCTGGGCACAGCGACGGTTACAATCCCACAGCACAGCCAGCACTTCCTCTCTCCCAGGAGCCCAGTGACATAGCAGGGTTAGTGCCTGCAGCGCCTCCCCTCAAGCTATCCTTTCACCAGCAGCTCACACACTGAGATGTGCACAAACACACAACATTGTCCAGCCCATGACCTCAAATAAGCAAGGGAATCACATTTAATCGTTTCTCCGATTTCTATAGTACCAAGACCGTGGGTTTGAACTGAAGGGGCATAGATAATACGCATGTATTGAATTTATTGAATTAGGGGTGATATGGGTCCGTGACCCAATACTCTAAATAGACATTTGAATACTCTAATAGCCATTTTGTTAAATGGCCCTTCAAGGGTCCATTCAAGTTATTCAGAACCACAATGAATGCTACATTGAAAATGGCAAGCCATTCCAAACCTTTTTCCCCTGCATGTGTCGGAAACGTCGAATCACTCCCCTAAAATTCAAATGGACACAAAGATCCCAGCTTCCTGACACTATAACCCATCACTCACGCTTTCTGGCATGTACGGGGTGAAAGAGGGAAGAGAGAGAGGCTATGCTGCAAAGAATGCTAAACCAGAAAACAGGTTTTTTTTCTGTAATTTGATTTAACAGAGAGAAGTGGAAAGGGAATGGAGAGATGCACTTCTAATTACAGAGCCATCTGCCTGTTCCTGGACCTGGTCCAACTCCACAGGCAGCTGGGCTGAGGAGAGCAGAAGAGAGGGAGAGGGCTGAGAGAGGCGGGGGCTGGGTGCCAGTCAGCGAGAGAGAGCGAGGTTGAAATGGAGGGGGCGGGGGCAAAGAATGGGGAGTGTGGGGGGGGGAATTAAGGCGCTGATGATTTATGAAATAGGCAGAGAGATAAGGCTGGGGCGGGGGACAGAATAAGGTAATCTAAATGACTTAAACAAAGCATGATATGGCCAGGGGAGTCAGTGTGTGTGTGAATAGGGGCTTTACTACCATCACGGTTAATTCGAGAGAACAAGGCGGAGATGGCTTCATTTAACAATAGGCTTTAGGTTTGCCTTTCAGAGGAAACAATGTTGAGCGAATCCTCTGCTCTCGATAGATGTGTGGGGGAATGAAACAATGATTGCGGGTGGATAATTGTGTTCTTAGGAAGAAAGAATTCAGATTTCTGTGGAAAATCCTCACTAATGGGGGTTTAATGTAATTCAGGTTGTGACTGTGTGTGAGCATTTGCAAAACAAGTGATGTAATATGACAATAGAATGGGCCTAGTAGAAAACAACTTAGAGAACATATCCTCTACATTGATAATACAACCACTGTAGGTCTGTATTATTACCACTGTGAGGCGCAGCGGTCTAAGGCACTGCATCTCAGTGCTAGAGGCATCACTACAGACCATGGTTTGATCCCGGGCTGTATCACAGCCGGCAGTGATCGGGAGTCCCATAGGGCGGCACAAAATTGGCCCAGCTTTGTCAGGGTTCGGGAAGGGTTTGGCCGGGGTAGGCCGTCATTGTAAAATAAGAATTTGTTCTTAAATAAAAGGTTAAATAAAAATAAAATTAGGGTTTCCCATACTCGGTCCTCGGGACCCTAAGAGTTCAAAATAATAAAATATATATAACACACACACACACACACACACACACACACACGTTTTGGTTTTTGCCCTAGCACGCCACAGCTGATTCAAATAATCAACTAAACCAAAATGTGCACCCCTTGGAGTCCCAAGGACAGACTTTGGGAAACGCTGGTCTAGAGAACTACATATACACATAGTAACAGTCAAAAGTGTGGACAAACCTACTCATTCTAGCGTTTTTCTTTATTTTTACTATTCTACATCGAAGAATGTAGAAGACGTCAAAACAATGAAATAACAAAACAATGAAATAACACATAGGGAATCATGTAGTAATAAAATAAATTCTTAAATCAAAATATATTTTACATTTGAGATTCTTCAAAGTAGCCACCATTTGCCATTTTGACAGCTTTGGACACTCTTGGCATTTTCTCAACCAGCTTCATGAGGTAGTCACCTGGAATGCATTTCAATTAACAGGTGTGCCTTGTTAAAAGTTAATTTGTTGAATTCCTTTCCTTCTTAATGCATTGGAGCCATTCAGTTGTGTTGTGACAAGGTAGGGGTGGTATACAGAAGATAGCCCTATTTGGTAAAAGACAAAATCCATATTATGGCAAGAATAGCTTTATTTATTTATTTAACCTTTATTTAACTAGGCAAGTCAGTTACGAACAAATTCTTATTGACAATGACAGCCTAGGAACAGTGGGTTAACTGCCTTGTTCAGGGGCAGAATGACAGATTTTTACCTTGTCAGCTCGAGGATTCGATCTAGCAACCTTTCGGTTACTGGCCCAACACTCTAACCACTAGGCTACCTGCCGCAAAGAGAAACAATAGTCCATCATTACTTTAAGACATGAAGGTCAGTCAATCCGGACCGCTACAGGAAAGGAAGACCCAGAGTTACCTCTGCTGCAGAGGATGAGTTCAATAGAGTTACCAGTCTCAGAAATTGCAGGCCAGATAAATGCTTGAGAGTTCAAGTAACAGACACATCTCAACATCAACTGTTCAGAGGAGACTGCGTGAATCAGGCTTTCATGGTTGAATTGCTGCAAAGAAACCACTTCTAAAGGACACCAACAATAAGAAGTGACTTGCTTTGGCCAAGAAACACAAGCAATGGACATTAGACCGGTAGAAATCTGTCCTCAGGTCTGATGAGTCCAAATTTGAGATTCTTGGTTCCAACCACCTTGTCTTTGTGAGACACAGAGTAGGATGATCTCCGCATGTGTGGTTCCCACCGTGAAGCATGGAGGTGGTGGTGTAATGGTGCTTTGCTTGTGACACTGTCTCTGATTTATTTAATAGTTTTGATGTCTTCATTATTATTCTACGATGTAGAAAACAGTCAAAATAAAGAAAAACCCTTGAATGAGTAGGTGTGTCCAAACTTTTGACTGGTTCTGTATGCATGTATATATAAAAAAGTATGTGGACAACCCTTGAAATTAATGGATTCGGTTATTTCAGCCACACCCGTTGCTGACAGGTGTATAAAAATTGAGCACAGCCATGCAATCTCAATAGATAAACATTGGCAGTAAAATGGCCTTACTGAAGAGCTCAGTGACTTTCAACGTGGCAGCGTCATAGGATGCCACCTTTCAGTTTGTCAAATTTCTGCCCTGCTAGAGCTGCCCCGGTCAACTGTAAGTGTTGTTATTGTAAAGTGGAAACGTCTAGGAGCAACCACGGCTCAGCCGCGATGTGGTAGGCCACACAAACTCCCAGAACAGGACCGCCAAGTGCTGAAGCGCTTAGTGCATAAAAAATCATCTGTCCTCGGTTGCAACACTCACTACTGCGTTCCTAACTGCCTCTGGAAGCAACGTCAGCACAATAACTGTTCGTCCCGGAGCTTCATGAAATGGATTTCCATGGCCGAGCAGTCGCACACAAGCCTAAGATCACCATGCGCAATGCCAAGCGTCGACTGGAGTGGTGTAATGTTCGCCGCCATTGCACTCTGGAGCAGTGGAAACACCTTCTCTGGAGTGATGAATCACGCTTCACCATCTGGCAGTCCGACAGACAAATCTGGGTCAGGCGGATGCCTGGAGAACGCTACCTGCCCCAATGCATAGTGCCAACTGTAAAGTTTGGGGGAGGAGGAATAATGTTCTGGGGCTGTTTTTCATGGTTCGGGGCCCTTATTTCCAGTGAAGGGTATTCTTAACGCTACAGCATATGGCAACATTTTATGAATCTGTGCTTCCTACTTTGTGGCAACAGTTTGGGTTAGGCCCCAGTGAACAAAGCGAGGTCCATATAATTCACACCTTTGGGAATTGGCCTAATCGCCCAACATCAGTGCCCAACCTCACTAATGCTTGTGGCTGAATGGAAGCAAGTCCCCGCAGAAATGTTCCAACATCTAGTAGGAAGCCTTCCCAGAAAAGTGGAGGCTGTTATAGCAGCATATTATAACTCCATATTAATGCCTATGATTTTGGAATGAAATGTTCGACAAGCAGGTGTCCACATACTTTTCATGTAGTGTAAATGGCGCAATATTAAGGGGTAACAATACGCCTGAGGAATGGCCTGTGTTGTGTGTGACATGGAGGTTAGGGGTTAGGGTCAGGCCCTGATGTACAGGAATTACAAGTTTAGTTGAGGGGTCTGGCAGTTGGGTTGGAGAGCTAGAACTAGGTTACCACATAGAGCTGAGGGTGCAAAAGGAGAGGGGGAGCAGGTGGGGGAGAGAGCGGGGAGAGGGAGAGAGCAGGGAGAGGGACACAGGATCATCAGCAGTCATTAATCTGGGCTCAGACACGGGCAAAGAGGCCTTGCAAGCAGCACGCCTCACAACTGGGTCACTCATAGAGGGAGGCCTCCCAGACCATCATGTGGCGAAGCGTAAGCGGACGGGTTGAGGGGGGCAGCCAGGGGTTTTACATTAATTTACACTAAAACCTCACGGCCATTGCTCAAACTGTGGGAGCGGCTGAGAGAAGGGCCTCAAACCCAGACGGTGTTTAATATTGCCTATGTGGTGCAGTCACGAACCCTGGCCACAGAGGTTTCACTATGACCGTCTTCGCTGCGGTGTCATATACGCATATATGAGAGCGCAGGAGAGTGAATGTGCCCATGGTTTGGGTTACAGAAAATGTTTGTGTAATGGCAATATATCATTTTAATGATCCCTGCAGGGGGCCTTCCACTAGTAGCTAAAAAGGCATCAGGCACCCTGAACACACTGGAACATCTTACAGGGCATGGTAAGCAAATACCACACGGCATGCAATCTCAAGCATTAGTTCAACAAAAACAACTCTACAGTGTTATTTACTACTGTTGGTTATTTGGAGGCTTGCTCAGCATCTGTAGCATTTGTCAGTAGAGCACAATGTAGACTCAAGTTATTCATTTGGTACTTTGTCAGTAGTCAGAGCCCAGTGTTGTAGAGACTAAATGTTTGTTTGGAGGCTCTCTCACTCGCCTGGGCTGCCAGTTGTTTGTCTGAGTGAGCAGAGGCCCTTTGGCCCCGCCTGTCTGTCTGTCAGAGAGCTTCTGGAGCAGACAGACAGAGTGGTAAGTGTTAGTGTGGAGAGACTGTATGTCTGTGAAGGGGAGCAGAATGAACACTCACCGAGGAAGGCAGGCCAGGGGGTTTCCGGATCTTCTTCGGTTGGGTGTCTACAGGGAGGCAGAAGGTAAATCAGATAGCACGCTTCATAAAGGTTGACTGTTAGGGCTCTATTTTCAGCTGGTGTTAAGACAGCACAATTGTCAAACGCACGCTCATTGGAAATGTTGACCTGTTAAAGCCGGCACTCTGCTATTTTCCAGCCCTTGCGCCAGGATTGGTAATTGAACTGTCTTACATGAGCTCGCTTGCGCCAAAAAACGTGCGCCAAAGTGCCAATTTCAGACAGCACTGGTGGGAATATTTAAGACCAACCAAAACCTGGCCTTAGTGGTAACGCTGCTGGTTATGGCATGGATTTTGACCGCGGAAGCACAGCCAGTCCAGGCGTGCCACACAGTGCCCTATGCACATGGTACAAGGAAAATATGTTTATTTTTTTGTTCCCGTAAACCTCGTATTGAGAAACATAAAAAAATAAAAAACTCCATGTAGGCTACATCTCCATAATGGAATGAGAGATGAGATGATGCCGGTGACCATCGTATTTAGAAACATTCAAGTTATTTTCCTGTAACAATTGCTCGTTTTCTATTCCATTTGATAACAAAACAAGCACAAAGTAGGAAACCCATACCCTACTAGAACTACAGCTGTTTCAACAGCAATGCTTCAGGTGTTTTTTCTGGCCATGCATCAGCCAAGTAGCCTATCCATAAAAGGTTACTAAATGGTCTACTCGTGATGCTTCTTCATTATTCACATAGACCTACCTGCAGTGCATACTCCATTCAGGTTGTATCCATCCTCATTTCCAAAGAGCACCTCTTGTCCAGTTACCAAAGAAGCCCATTTCCAAACATATTCAAATGACTCAGTCCTATAACGCCATATCAACGGTAGGCCTAGGAAGTATCTTGCTTATTGACAACATGCCTCACACAATACAATTTACAGAAGCCTAGTATTTTTTATTTGAGAAGAAAGAAGAGCGATGCATAAAGACATGTAGGCCTAAACTCGTTGAAGTCAATTACAACAATGTTCTGTCAACACTCCAAACACATTGAGCAAACACTGAATGTTTATTTTTTTTACAGTTATTACTAGTTTCTGTTGCCTATGCTATTTAATAAACTGTAGCATCAATCCACAAGGGACTAGGACGAGAATATTCCATGCCCCCAGCCGAATTGAACGATAACGCAAAGACCATCAATAACCTACAGAACTTGAGACAATGGCATGCAGTATTAAGCCATGAAACACGTTGATTGGCCAGTGAGTGGCCAAGCCCTTGTCACACCTACAATTTATTTATTCATCAAACCCCAGTCCTTTCGCGGCACCACCAGTTAATGCGCTCAGAATTCCTGCTGTGAAAATAGCACAAATATTTCTGGCACACCCCACACCTATAGCGCTACCGCCAGCGCTAAGATTTACCATTGTGTTAGGTTTATTAAATTAGAGCCGTTAGTGTCTTGTTTGAAAATAAAATATTATTTGACCATATTGACGGTATTATTGTGTATTGTTAGCGTTTTTCACCCAGTTAAAAAGGTTAAAGCTACACATATATTTGGCTGAGACAACTTCTTGTTCTATAATCTGACATGAAAAGGCAAGAGCCTGAAAAACATTTCTACAAAGAACTAAAGCTTTTCCGAATCCATCTCTCTTACCTAGCTGGCCATCGGGAGGCCTCCTCCTGGGGTTGTTGGGGTACGATCCGGGGTAGAACTGAGAGGCAGACTTTAGCCCAGAGGGGGACATGGCATCTGGACTGGGCATGGCGATGTCACTGGGTAGGAAGCCAGGCTGGCAGAACAACACAAAGAGCAAGGGGTTAACAAACAACACATGCAGGAATGCATACGAAAACACACATGAATGCACAGTTCTGGGAAATACAGAACGCTCTAATTCAATGTGTTTCGGATGAAAGGAGAAGTGAGAAAACAGGGTCTTCTTTATACTGAAACCTGACTATGAATTTTGCTCAAATCAAGTTAGAATTGGTGATGTGGGCAACCTAAACTATGATCATAACAGGGTCTAAGCAAAGGGGTCAGCAGTACTCTTACCTGGCCTCCAAACGAAGAGTATGGTACCCTCTCATTTTTACCTGCAAGACGAAATGTACAATTAGCCGGTTCCTTATGGAATGGAAGTTACACATTGGGTATTCAGAGTAATTTTTTCAAAATGACAAAAAGTTCAAAATTATTAGAAGCCATTTAAAATACAGAAGTAGTGATAAAAGTGGCCTCCCCCTTTCAGAGTGCTCAGCTGCTGGCCAGACAAACCCCAAGGGAGCATTTCTGCTTCAGTGCTCTTAACATCCCCAGCACCCACTAAATACACATTACACACACACAGTTTCTGGCACTTTGTCACTCAGATAACAATTTCATGGTCATAACAAAATATGTACACACCAACAGTAACCTCCGCTACTTATTCACAACCTATCCCCATTACAACAGTGGTTCCCAACCAGGGGTACTAGGACCCCTGGGGGTACTTAGCCATTCCACTGGGGGTACTTGAAGACTCATGAGACCATAGGCCTACTGGTAAAAATGCACAAGGGGGTAACTTCAGGGGTATCCGGGCAGAGCAAAATTCAGTTGGTGGTACAGTAACTGAAAAAGGTTGGGAACCACTGCATTACAACAGTGATAGACACAAAGAGACAAGCCAGCAGACTGAGCGTAGCCTACCTCCGATTCCTGAACTGAGGAAGGGAGATGACAGGCCCTCATGCTCATTGTAGTGGGAGCCATCTCCGTAGCCCTGTGGGAAAACACACAGAGGAAGAACACATGATGAGGACTGGAGTCCAAGTCAGCAGAGTTCACTGAAGTCCTTCCATGCCATGGCCAGTGCACTGGTTCATCCCAGTCTGTAAACTGTCATGCAAGCTCAGGAAATGTGCAGAATCCAGGCTCTAGAAATGTCTTAATCATCAAGTTGTGGTAATCCGTAATCACAGTTTGCAGCAGCCAATCTTCACCCCCTATACCCAGTTCCTTATATTTACACCAAAACGAGCCAAGACAGTTACCATGGCTGTGAAGCCGCAATTACCGTTGGGCTTCCACAGATGTAAAGTTTAGCGCAGAGCCTGCCAATGCCTGACACTGATCCAAGACATTAGGTACAAAGTAAAAACTACCAGTCTGAATCGAAAGTTTGCCAACACACCCAGCTGTTATCGTGTGTGAGTGAGAGAGTTTGAGAGCCTGTGAGGAGTCCCTGGTAATGCTTACCCGTCCCTGGTTGAAGGAGGGGCTGTTCTGTTCTCCAGGGCCCCAGGATCCAGAGCTACTGCGCTCGTCCAGAGCTGGATGAGGGAAACGTCGGGGTTACTCACTGACTGGTATTCACAGACAGCTTTAAAAACACACATTAGGTTGGGTGGACAATGGAAGAGACAACTTCCATCAAACTACTAGATCCGGACAAATTATACTAAAACCAGCAAGTTACAATGACTGTGGGCATGTTCCTCCTTCCTAGTACTAGCACAAGTGTTCATTTGGTGTCCGCGGTGGGATCGAGTGGCCGCAGGGCAATACCGTCGACCAACAGTGAAGTTAGGGGTAGGGTCCTATAGCTCAAACCTATCTGTAGGCATGTAGCCATAATACAAGCTAGCACCCATCGCTCAGGTGAACTTGTCAGCAGTGCAGGGCCCCTGAGCCAATGTATGTCATTCACAAGAGTTAACTGGTTTAAAGGCAAAGCCACTGGGACAACAGGTCATCTTTAAGAGAATCTGCCATTGTTGCATTAAAGGGATAGTTCACCCAAATTACAACATGACATTGGTTTCTTCAACTTGTAAGCAGTCTAGAGACAAGGTATGATGGAAATCCATGCTTTGGTTAAGTTTCCCTGGCACAGTTTACACATACAAATGTTTTAGCATTTGTGGCACAAATCCCATTCAGGTCAGGGGACCGATATTAGCATTTTTTGCACCTCATTTCCAAACTATCCGAAAGTATTCAAAATTGATTTTGAAGCTCAAAGTCACTTAGAGGTTTTGAAAATGATACACAAAAATGTTAATATTGGTCCCATGACTTGAAAGGGATTTGTGCCACAAACACTAAAATGTTAGCATGTGGAAACAATGCCAGGGAAACTAAACCAAAGCATGGATTGCTGTCATACCTTGTCCATAGACTGTTTACATTGTTTGTGAAAAACTCTATCCCAAAGATCTAGGCAGAGACTATTTAAGGTAGGGTAAGGAAACCAATATGTATTTGTACATTTGGGTGAACTATCCCTTTAAGGAGGGACCATTCCATACATGTCCATGTGAAAACAAAGTGAAAAATCACCATAACCAGTCTAATAGAGGGGTCATTTCACTGATTGGCTGAGAAACCAAACTATAACAGAATGTGTCATTGTCCAGCTTCTCATTGAAATTCGTTCCACAGCAGTTTTGCAGATGCCATCATACGCTAAGCCATAAAACAACCAATAACATACATATTCAGTACACAAAACGTATATGAATATGTTAAATTATTTCACAAGTGGCGGCTGTGGCATAAGAAAAACAAGGATTCTAAAGATTGGCGGAGCAGAAATTCCAAATAACCCCTTCTCCCATAGTCTTATCCGTTAATGCTACCAAGCCTCTCTGGAGACACAGGGCTTAATTGCATACTAATTTGCATAATTGTGCATATTAATGTGGTTGCCTTATGAATATTCATACTTCTCCTTTGATTTTTGCCTAATTAAAAAAATGTGTGCGTGAGAGGGAGAGTGTGAGGGGAGGGAGGGAGAGGGTCTGGGTGAGATGAGCGACTGACGAGTGAAAATGACTGATGATGCTAACAGAGTGGTGCAAGCACCTACACACGCTATGACAGCCATGATCTATGGAGCTGATGCCACTGGCATGGAGAAGCAGGGGAGCAGGACCTCCAAAGATCAGCCTTACTCAGTCACTGTCAGTGGGCTGAAAGGCCACACTGCTAATACAGCTACATATAGTCACAACAGCACACAGGACTGACGGACAACGAAATATGTAAGACAGGCTTTGCATGGACAGCACCTCATCTAAAAACAGCCTTGCTGGCAGAGTTCATTTACTCAACACTGAGACATGATCAAATCCACATAAGAGGAACCCCAGGTCTATAAAAACAAGCTTTTCCATTATCCTGTGTCCACAATGGCTTTGGTCCAGCAGCCACTCAATAATAGTATTTGGTGCCCACCTAGATCTATGCCACTTAAAAAGGCCTCCACTTGGCGAGTGGGTAGTGTCTGAGATAGAGTCGCCTTACTGAGGACAACTCTGACAACATTGTTCACACTTTGTGGAGTAATTAACTCAAAGGCAATTAAACAAGGTGGGGAGCTGCTGAGGTGACAATGACACAGCCAGCCATGTTAAGTGGGAGCCAAACACTGAGCCTACTGCCACAATGGAGGAGGGGAGGACAGCGGTAAAGGACTGAAGGAAAGGAGGAGAGGGGGACAGGAAGAGGGGAGGAGAAACAGACAAGACAAGTGGAGGAGAGAGGGACAAGGGTGAACGACTGGAGGAACAGAGGGAGTAAAAGGCACAGGGGGGAGAGAAGGACAGGGGTGTGAGACAAGAGAGGACCGACTTCATTGATCCAAGTTCACTCTTCATTCTTTTGAAGAATATATTCATTTAATTGTTTGTGTAATGCTGTTATAAGTGTGATTGCATTTTATTCTCACTTTCTACCTGTTGAAACGTTGCGCCTCAACTTTATAACCTGATTCAGTAATGAGAATCTAGTGAAGGCCATGAGGGCAATACTAACACTGTACAGGAGCAGCCAGCCGCTGAAGAAATAATCATATTTTGAGGCACAAAACCTTCTCACAAGGCAAAATGTAATATGCCTCCAAAAGGCAGCCTGGATCGTTTCTTGCGTACGTCTTAACAAGATATAGACCTAGTAGAGCAGCCATTTTCTAGTGCCAGCAGTATAGGGCATATTAGATAGAAGTTGGCTGTTCAGATCATAAGGTGACAAACACTCCATGACAATCATCTGAAAAAATATTTGTGTGGGAGTGTGTGCACAAGCATTTGTCTGTGCGTGTGAACGGGGGTTGTTTGTTGTGGTTGGGGGGGGGGGGGGGACCAGCAGCTGCAGAGGTGAGTGAGGGGATGCCTGATGGAGCTCCCTTCGCAATTAGTACCCCTCTAAGTACTTTTGTGTTGGTGAATAGCTCTGCTTCTGCCTTTCCCGCGCTGGGTCATCTACTAGTAGTGGCACACTGAAGCCGTGATGTCAAGGGATACAGTTGGCTCAGGCAAACAGGAAGTTGACGCAAGTTACCAGGAGAACAATAAAGAACAAAACAGGCTGCTCTTTGTTATGGCCCTGTGATCCTATCATAATGTAGGACGGAAGTAAAAATATAATGTTTAAAAACAAAGGGTGCACACAAGTGACTCCATGCAACTTATGAGACTTGTTAAGCAAATTTTCACTCCTGAACTTATTTAGGCTTGCCATAACAAAGGGGTTGAATACCTCAAGACATTTCAGGTTACATTTTTTTATTACATTTGTAAACATTTCTAAAAACATTCCACTTTGACATTAAGGTATTGTGTGTAGACCCACCTCTACATATCCTAATAAATCAAATCAAGTTGTCATTTCAGGACAAAGTGGAAGAGGTGGGGAAATATCATGGGGAAAATGTTAACATGAATCAAACATTGCCTACTTCAGTAGAAGTCCACTCTCAGGAGAAAAACTGCGGTAAAACTGCTAAAGTATGTAATTTTATCCCTGTATTGAGGCTACTCCCCTTTGATTGTATAGTGCCTTCAGAAAGTATCACACCCCTTGACTTTCACATTTTGTTGTGTTAGACAGAATAAAAAAAAATGCATTACATTTAAATGTTTTAACACTGGCCTACACACAATAACCCATAATGTCAAAGTGGAATAATGTTTAGATGTTTTATTTTTTTTACAAACGTCTTGAGTCAATAAGTATTCAACCCCTTTGTTATGGCAAGCTTAAATGTATTCAGGAGTAAAAATGTGCTTAAGACATAAGTTGCATGGACTCACTCGTGTGCAATAGTGTTTAACATGATGTTTTTTAATGACATCTCTAACCCACACAGTTCCCTCAGTCAAGCACTGAATTTCAAACAGATTCAACAACAAATACCAGCAAGGTTTTTCAATGCCTTGCAAAGGGCACATGTTGGTATATTGTTTAAAAACACTGACCATGAATATCCCGCTGAACATGGTGAAGTTATAAATGACATTTGAATGGTGTATCAATGCACCCAGTCACCGCAAAGACAGCGGCATCCTTCCTTACTCAGTTGCCGGAGAGGAAGGAAACCGCTCAGGGATTTCACCATGAGGCCAAAGGTGACTTTAAAACATGTTCCAGAGTTTAATGGCTGTGATAGGAGACATTGTAGTTACTGTATAATACTAACCTAACTGACAGAGGGAAAAGGGGCCTGTACTGAATAAAAATATTCCAAAACATGCATCCTGTTTACAACATGGCAAGTAATCCTGCAAAAAATTTAATTAACTTTATGTCCTGAATACAGAGAGTTATGTTTTGGGCAAATCCAACAACACATCACCAAGTACCACTCTCCATATTTTCAAGCATAGTGGTGGCTGCATCATGTTATGGGTATGCTTGTAATTGTTAAGGACTGGGGAGTCACTAAGCACAGGCAAAACCTGGATCAGTCTGCTTTCCACCAGATTATGGGAGATTAATTCACCTTTCAGTAGGACAACAACCTAAAACAAGGCCAAATCTACACAGGAGTTGCTTACCAAAACAGTGAATGTTTCCGAGTTACAGTTTGGACTTCAATCTACTTGAAAATCTATGGCAAAAATCTGAAAATGATGTCTAGCAATGATCAACAAACAATTTGACAGAGCTTGAAGAATTTTGAAAATGGGCAAATGTTACACAATCCAGGTGTGGAAAGCTCTTAGACTCACCCAGAAAGACTCACAGTTGTAATCGCTGCCCATGGTGCTTCTACAAAGTATTGACTCAGGGGTGGGAATATATACAGTATCAGCCAAAGTTTGGACACACCTACTCTCATTTAAGGGTTTTTGTTTATTTTTACTACATTGTGGAATAATAGTGAAGACATCAAAACAACACATATGGAATAACGTAGTAAACAAACAAGTGTTAAACAAATCAAAATATATTTGAGATTCTTCAAAGTAGCCAGCCTTTGCCTTGATGACAGCTTTGCACACTCTTGGCATTCTCTCAACCAGCTTCATGAGATAGTCACCTGGAATGCATTTCAATTAACAGGTTTGCCTTGTTAAAAGTTAATTTGTGGAATTTCTTTCCTTCTTAATACATTTGAGCTAATCAGTTGTGTTGTGACAAGGTAGGGGTGGTATAAAGAAAGCCCTATTTGGTAAAAGGCCAAGTCCATATTATGGCAAGAACATCTCAAATAAGCAAAGAGAAACAACAGTCCATCATTACTTTAAACTTTAAGACATGAATGTGGAAAATTAAGAACTTTGAACGTTTTTTTTTCAAGTGCAGTCGCAAAAACCATCAAGCGCTATGATGAAACTGGCTCTCATGAGGACCGCCACAGGAAAGGAAGACCCAGAGTTACCTCTGCAGCAGAGGATAAGTTCATTAGAGTTACCAGCCTCAGAAAATGCAGCCCAAATAAATGCTACAGAGTTCAAGTAACAGACACATCTCAACATCAACTGTTCAGAGGAGACTGCGTGAATCAGGCCTTCATGGTCGAATTGCTGCAAAGAAACCACTACTAAAGGACACCAATTAGAAGAGACTTGCTTGAGCCAAGAAACACCAGCAATGGACATTAGACCGGTGGAAATCTGTCAATTGGTCTAATGAGTCCAAATTTGAGATTCTTGGTTCCAACCGCCGTGTCTTTAAGACGCAGAGTAAGTGAACGGATGATCTCCGCATGTGTGGTTTCCACCGTCAAGCATGGAAGAGGTGGTATGATGTTGTGGGAGTGCTTTACTGGTGACACTGATTTATTTAGAAATCAAGGCACACTTAACAAGCATGGATACCACAGCATTCTGCAGCGATACGCCATCCTATCTGGTTTGCGCTTAGTGGGACTATCATTTGTTTTCAACAGGACAATGACCCAACACACCTCCAGGCTGCATAAGGGCTATTTGACCAAGGAGAGTGATGCATCAGATGACCTGGCCTCCACAATCACCTGACCTCAACCCAATTGAGATGGTTTAGGATAAGTTGGACCGCAGAGTGAAGGAAAAGCATTCCAGGTGAAGCTGGTTGAGAGAATGCCAAGAGTTCGCAAAGCTGTCATCAAGGCAAAGGGTGGATTCTTTGAAGAATATGAAATATCTTTTGATATGTTTAACACTTTTTGTTACTACATGATTCCATATGTGATATTTCATAGTTTATGTCTCACTATTACTCTACAATGTAGAAAACAGTAAAAAGAAAAACCCCTGAATGCGTATGCGTGTCCAAACTTTTGACTGGTACTGTATGTAAATGATATATTTCTGTATTTTATTTTCAATAAATGTGGGGTATTGTGTGTAAATGGGTGAGAAATTCAGGCTGTAACAAATATGGAATAAGTCAAGGTGTATGAATAATTTCTGAAGGCACTGTATATCTGACTTTATAAAAAGGGGATTGAGGGATGGAAAAATCGACAGTAACATATCGCAATATTATTTTGGATGATATTATAGCGATACTGACTCCAATTTGTAAAAATAGAGACTTTTTGGACTAGGTAGCATTAACTAGCGGACACCCTCATTTTGCTCCATGGATTGATAGGCTTGTCTCAATCTCATATAGATTCTCTAGAGGTTGGCATCTATGGAGGTTTGCGCTGTGGCACTCAAATGCTATTATGAGATACCTGGAGTCCTCTGAAAGTTAAATGTGACAGCATGAAGTATCACATTCGAATGGTGTCAATGACCAAGGGGCACACTTAGGACGGGGGCAGGAATTAACTCCTCACTGCTAAGTAATTGCCTGCTGTAATAGAAACAAACAGAGTCCTGCCACTGATCCCCATTCAGAGGGCTCCTACTCTAGCCAGCGCTCCATGCTGGGCCAGTTAAGTGCCCCAGAGCTGGGGGTGAGGGGCATTGTCTCAGGCTCAAGCCATTTCCTGTGAACCAGTGGGGGGAAAAGTCCTGTGCGGAGTTGGGGGAGGAGTGTTTTACACTTCGGGGTGGGGGAGTCGCTTCAAGTCCATAAGCCCTTTTCTGTCTTTGTTCCTCTGTGGCGGAGTTTTCACTCTGGGGGCCGCGCAGTGTGACTCCATTTCACACTGCAGGTTGGCAGGGTGACAGTGGGAAGGAACATGACTTACTAACATTCAGCAACAGCTACTAGCTTACACAAGGGTTTCAGGTTTCCAAGGTAGGAAAATACAAGCAAGTTTTTTTATATTGGTGCTAGAAAAAGATGCAATGAAAATAAAATATATAGATCTCATTTGCTAAATTGAGATATTGTTATCAATTAAAAGAGTTACCAAGATAGTTTGTTCATCACCCCACCAAAAAACACGGATCTCATTCAACAACCATAAATGAAGACATTCTGCTGAACTCCAGAAAGCTTTTTTCTTAAGAAGTGTCATCCAACAACACAGCGCTCAAAGGCACCAACAGTATCCTGAAGCTTCAACACAGATTAATAATCTTGGTTAGATCAAAGAGGGGAAATGTGAACACATGGAGGGACAGAGCAGGCTCTCACGTTTCCAGAGGAGAACTCGGATCAAAGTAACTAGGTCTGGCCAACTTACTACCAGCACTAAAAGGTGATGAAATACTGTCTGCACACAGAGGATGTAAGAGGTCAATCCAAAATATATATATTTATTTTATCTTTATTTAACTAGGCAAGTTAGTTAATAACTGCCTTGTTCGGGGGCAGAATGACAGATTTTTACCTTGTCAGCTCGGGGATTTGATCTTGCAACCTTTCGATTACTAGTCCAACGCTCTAACCACTAGGCTACCTGCCACGCCATATACAGCATCTTTAATTATATAACCAGGTGAATGGGTGAAGGCATAGTGCATTAGAACCAAAGCACTACTAACCACTGCCCTAGTACTTCCAACCAAAATATTTTGTTGCTACATAACCATTCTCCATTACTTGCTGACCTTATCAAAATAAACTAAAGCTTCATACAATACAGTTTAAGTATGGCCCTGCAGGATATGCAAGACTCAGGATAACAGTATCTTGCATTCTGAATAGAATCTTACCTGATCCACCAAACTGACTGCTAGCGAGTGTCGTCTGTCTGTTCTTCCCATTAGCCACAGGTGGTGCAAACATCTAGAAGAAATGGGAAATAAATTCATAAATACACCTTAATTGAACATACAGTAAAACTTGATAATCTGTGATATGAAATGTGGGCTGGACACTGATAGGAGTGATGTATCCTAATCCCTGGTTACAGGGGCTTGTTTAACATGCCATCTCATGAGCCACTGTGTGTTTCTGCCTCTTTGGCATCTGGGCCAGCGACAGCCATACTGCAGCATTTTCAGCCAATCCTGGCATAGCACGGCACGGCACACACACACACACACACACACCTTTGTCTCTAGTGGGTTTAGATTCCATACATAGCTACTAGTTATAGAACCATGGACGCGTTTATGATTTGAGTGGTGGCTACACAAATGATGTGCATAGCAAACCAAGGTCTTGATTGAGGGCATGATAGTTGATGCTCCACACACTAGTGGCCAATTAACTGACAGAGGGAACACAACCAATGGAATTTCCCAATGTTACACATCATAAGGCTAAAATAATGGAGAGGAAATCAAATACATAGGCAGATCTCATTAGTAAGGTGTGGTTAGTGTAGAGATATCAATTAATGTGGGACATCAAGTCTGATGACAAGCGTTTACTCAATTAGAATTCCTGGTCTTGAATCCATGGATGTCCCCCGTATAAGGTAATTTTCCATAACAATGAATTTACTCAGGATATTACTTTTATTCAGAGAGAAACACTGACATGAATGTCAACTCAAAAGCCCAAGACAGAAATCATATGGTACAAATGAATGGGAAAAAAAACAGAAAAAAAAAAACAGGCCGATGCCAGCAAGTGGATAAAAATCATACCCAAAATCCCATTAATCTGACCATTTATAAAGACCTGCTATTCAAGAGACATAAATATCAGGGCTACCCCATTTCACACAGTATGTATTGAGTTGAATATGATGTGAGGTTTTTCAGCTGTGTATACTTTGAGAGTGCCAGAACCACTCAAGAGTATGGAGCATCCCTTTAAAAGTCCTGGAACTTATCAGCAATCAAACTACTGCAAGGTTGTGCACAAAATAAGATAAACCAAACTCGGAGCAAAATATAAACATAACTGCAAACATAGGAATCAAATGCATCTAGTCTAAATAAATCTTCAGCATTCAGGTCAACCCAAACCATAAATCAACCTTACTGCAGATTATGTTCTCTCATGTTCAAAGACTGATTTAAAACCCAATGAATAAACACCTTGGACCTGTGTTGTATTCAGGTGACCTTGCTTTGATGTGGGATGGGGTAAAACAGATTCTCCCCCCCCAAACGACTTCTTGGGGGAAATTAAGCTACTTCTGCCATGCAGGAGTTAAAGGATAAAAAAAAGCATGGGGTGAGCGATATGGAAAAAGTATAACTTGTTAATGAATCGGGAACAAGGAGTTTAGCTGTCATTATATTGGAAATGTAACGGGCCCGTCCCTCCCCATTCATCTTCTCTCTCGTCCACCCTACCCAGCCCAGCAGCCCTTATGACCTGGCCCCAGACCCCTAGGCCACTCTCTCTTACCGCACTGAAATCCAGGAGGTCGTTGAGTTCCTTGTCTTGTGTTCCCACTGCAGCCATTCTCTGCTGCGGCTGCTCGTTCATGCCCCTCAGTCTCTAACAACCCTACGAGAGAGATTCGCAAATAGGATAGACTGACTTTTAATGGAACCAGACTAGAGAGTACAAACACATTGAATGTGACTGAGAAAAAAAAAAAGAAAAAAAAAATCACGCTAGATATTACTGGCTGATATTAATAAAGAACTCATGAGTTCTATCACTTGTGAAAATGAGTGAACATACAGATGGTAACATACTGCTTTTTCGGCCTTGTCATTGACCCTTACCTACCACTATCTACGGACACAGATAAGTAAAGAGTTGGCGGAAGTTGAGTACCCAGACTAATAGTTAAAGATCCTTCCCCTCTTACTAAATGATTTCCCAGAAGCCCTACAACCTTAACACTGCCGCCTGATCGCCTCTGACTTTTCATGGTAATAATTGTCGTCAGACGTGGGTGAGGAGTCAAGGCTATTTTGGCATATGGGACACTGATGTTCAAACAATAGACCGGAAAAATGGGAAACACTATTTTGTTGTAACCGAGTTAAAAGTTAGGCCAGTGCATTCATTTATTGGTAAGAATCCCATATGAACAAGTACAACCTAAAGAACAACCAGAGAATGTCATCAACTCCTTTGGGCATGACCAAATAAGCTACTAATAGTGAGGCTCACTACACAGGCTGCAAAGAAGAGATTGTGACATTCTATGTGAAACATATAGGCCTGTTTAGTTTTTGTATCCCTTATCCAACCTTAGCAAGAGTAATCACACTTCTGAGACCATGCCTTCCTTTCTGATGCTTCCACAACAAATCACACGCACGTCAATCATCCAATTCTATATGAAAGTAAAGTACATTAGGTTTACAATTAGACATAATTGGGACCATTGTTTGCACTGGGTAATAGGGGTAAAAGGCAGAGCTAATGGATGTATGCAAACATGTCATTACCAAATTACCATATGTCAGCGCAGAGGAACCTTGTCAAATGAAAAAAAATAATAATAAGCATGAATACTGGATTTACCCTGTGTTTTGCATTCCAACATGCGCCTGAGGCACAAAGGGTAGAGCTTGGATGCTCAGCAGCAGCAGTACATGCCACACAAAAACACTGCCAGTGCAACTGGAAATAAGCACTAGGGCACCAACAGGTGGTGTACTTTTACCGCATTCTTTGTAATCCATTACTAGTGCAATTTGCTGTAATCAACAATTTGGGGGCTTAAACCAGAAAATAAAACACAACTTCTCAGAAGTAAAAAGTAAAAGACCAGATTTGTAACAATACATCCATTTCAAAATGAAAGCTATTCTTACTTGTCACACATAGGGCCTAGTTCCTTAGAGCCAAGACCACACTGTGGGATCAAGGAACTTATGTGTTTGGAGTTTCAGCAACTGATGCTTCAGCATCTTGAAACTTGAAAATATTCTTTGAAGGCTGAGAATAATGTAAAAAAACCCTGATTCAAACGGAGATCGAATTTTACCATAAAAATGGCTATATACCATGCAAAGGATCCATCAGGAATAGGCTTTTGTATTGAAAGTGAAGGCAGGTTAGGCCGACATAACCTAACCTTGAATAAAACAAATTTAATGCCCTAATATAACACTAGGCCCAAGTGTAAATAAGCCTAATGTTGTTTTGCCAGACTTTCGGATAAGGTGGTAGGCCAAGGATACACAAGCCTTGCCAAACATAAACCACAAAAACATTTACTGTTCCAAAATGTTGTGGGTATGTCTTGATAGTTAAAAGGAACGCTGGCACTTTGTGGATACACACATTTTGTAATGCAGAATTGCATATTTTGCTACTGACAGTAGGAACAATATTCGGATGCAACAGATTAAGTCTATGGTTGCCTTGTACACATGCGAGACAGACAAGGAAAGAAGTCCTCCAAGTGCAAAACTAGGCCTATAGAATGTATTCCTAAAGGGAACACATTTTTCTAAAAATGATTAAATTATAAATAAATAAATAAATAAATAAATAAATAAATATATATATATATATACATACATATATATATATATATATATATACACACACACACACACACACACACACACACACATACACACGTTTGATAAAAACGGGCCTAATAGTCCTCAAATATTTGAGATCTAACAGCAATATAATATCCATTGGGATAATGTACTTCGCAAAATATTCGCGCAAATTGAAGCCAAATCAACAACTAGTAAGTAGAATGTGAGTTTTGGATAGTTGTGTTTTTATCATAACAAATTGCTTATGTTTGAGTTTAAATAAATTAAATTGAACTGTTGCTTCTTAGGAACAGAATATAATGTCAATGTAGCCAACCAGAATGTAACATCGACAGAAAACGAAGCAAGCAGTGTGAACACCATGATCAAATGTATAAAAACAAATCTGCTCAGTCCAACGATATGTATTGTAACGAACTTTTTCCCCACATCGTTTCGCGTAGTTTCCAAGACTGAAACAATGTAAATATTTATTCCAGATTATAAACTCTTCTACACCGTGAGCTACCCGTTTCCAATGATAACAGGCCACATCTAGGTCCTATATAGCTATACTGAAAAGGGACGCTTTTCAGCCTGAGGATATTCAGGTTCCAAATGCTCTATATAGTGGAATATCCAACTACACAAAGTTTAAAATAATGAATTACCTTCATGAAAAGGGCTTCTGAAAGATACTGAAAAAAAATGTGGCCTCTGAATAACTGCGAAAGACCTTGAAATAATGCAATAAATATGTTGCTTCTTTTGAAATATAATTTACAACTCAAGGTTAGTTTGCATTTCAGTTCGTTCAGAGAGATGATGGGGGCATAAGGAATTTTCTGCCAAATGTGCAATAAAATAAATTAAAGTCTAGCCTGTGAACAGCCGCTTAACCACTTTCCTTAAGGGGTGGTTGTTTTGTGTATTAGTGGTTATAGAAATGTTCGTTACTTGCTTTACATTTGTTATGAACCTTTAAAATGGCAGGGTGAACAAATGAAAGCACAAGTTTATAATGCCCCTCAACATTATTTTGGCTACAGTCAATTAGTTTTGTCGTCATAACCACTGATCAAACAGGCTTCTTTATTGAAAAATTGAGACTGGCAAATACATCAAATTGAGTCATATTCAGAATAACCTTACAATATATTTATGGTGAACAAAGGACTAATTTCCCTCACTACACGGTTGGTGCGGAGACCATCACACACTTGATGGCTGAACTCTCCACCTTACTAGAAACCAGACAAAAACTTACACCCCCTGCTCCAACCACACATTCCCAAAACTTTTGATAATTGTAGAAGTCATACGTCCTACAATTGGCCTACATTAGGTACAATGAATTAGTGCATTTTAACGACTATATGCGAGTGTGAAACATAAACATTTTTACCTTTAATCTTCAAATGTCTGGCATCCAACAGTAAAAAGAAAGGCTGAGTATCGCAGGGGAAAAAAACATAAAACTTCAAGAGAATTTCAACCTCAGCGCGTGAAACACATTGGATCGCTGTAGATGTCTTCCTTATTCCTCTTGAACCTTGCTCTGTTACACTACCCACATCATTAGTACAATGTAACCAGTCCGAACCCAAACAATATATAGTTATTAATCTCACGTCTTCCTTTTTGTTGTTACAATTAAGATTATTTCATTCTTCTAGTAGACATCTTAACCACCTCCGTCCACATTGTCAGAAGCAACAACGTATCCCTACGCATGAAATGAGGGCCCCAACGCCAGCGGTGTCCGATTTCAAACGCCTATAGAAAGACAACCTATTTGCTCATAGGACAATAAAAAATATAAGATATAACGACCTAAATTGATGTAACAGCCGCATATGTTAGTTCGTTGGTCAACAGTTCATGGTGTTCTCTTCAAAATAAAAGAGATCTAAAGGACTACGCCTTTCAGCGGAAGGTTATTGTAGGAAAGTTCACTGTGATTACACAGCAGCTTCCCGAGATGGGTTGATAAATCCGTAAGAGCATAGCCAATAGAAAAGCAGGTAGGGGTGACAAGCAGACACGGAAGCCAATAGCCGACCGGAAATCCATCTTGGAACCTCCCTCTTCTTGACGCTTGCTTTTGCTGTGTGATAATGAAGGCTGTGAGGGGGGCTACAGTGTAAACTCTGACATCATTTTAATGCTGTGGTTATCGTTTTTTTCTCGCTCTACATTTTGAAAGCGTAGCCCTAGCCTACTCTAAGCGGATGGGTGAAATTGTCAAATAAATAACATTCATTGCCTATGTCAACCACACACTATACTAGTTGTATTGGTTTATAGGCTATGTGCACCGTAGCATCAACAGAGTGGACATCACCAAATTGTTATGTCAGACTATATGATCTAGCCTTTAATCAAATTCAATTGTATTGGTCACACACACATTTAGCAGATATTATTGCGGGTGTATTGCAATGCTTTCTCAGAGTAATAGGCTGTTTCACATTATTACAATTTTTGTCTTTCTTTTTTAAAGTCAGATAGAAAGCACATGTCTAACAGTATTACAATGTTAGACTTTAACCATTTTTCTTTTTACAATTTTCTTACCTAATCAATTATTTCCCTCTCAATTCTCACCTTAAAACTGCTCACACCATTGATAAGCCCATCTATCCCGTTTTGACTAAATGTTTGCCAAGCAATGAATAATAATAAAAAATATGATAGATAATAGATAACTATGTTATTATTGGGCCTGAGTTTTTTTTGACCTGGTGATATGAACAGGAAAAACTTTAGACCCTAAATAATGTTAATTGATTGCGTGCTATTTTCACTGTGGACACAATATTTATTGACAAAAGCTGAACCTTAACCATAAAACTAAACTTCCTTGGTCTTCTCCACTGAGAGAGGAGGGAAAGAAAAGAGTATGGGATCACAGAGTACAGGATTTTAACAGAGCATGAATGTGGGGGGAGGGGAGGAGGTCTGGCTGCAGAGAGAGCACGAGAGAGACAGAGAGAGCAAGAGAGAGAGAGAGAGAGAGAGAGAGAGAGCATGTGTTGAGAGACGGAGAGGCATATATTGAAGTCTACGTTTGGTGATTAAGACGTTAAGAAAAAGAAAAAAATATATGACTTAATAGCTAGGTAGTTAGATTATATCTTTCTATAAATTACCACAAAAGATACACAGCTTTGGAATGTCAATTACTTTAAATCAACCTCACTTCCCCTAATAAAACAAAACAAAATGTTATTACACTGAAGGGCAATATATATGTAAACTCTAAGCGCATCACACACTATTGGAAATATATGTTTTAATCAGCTTATATGTTTCTTATAGCATGTCTAATAGACAGCTGGTCTTATGTTATTCTAATGGCTGCTTTATAACTAATGTCAGAGGCTCCGCCTTAAACCTTGTCATACAGGGCTCTCCAACCCTGCTCCTGGAAAGCTACCATTCTGTAGGTTTTTGCTCCAACCCTAATCTAGCGCACCTGATTCTAATATTTAGCCGGTTGATAAGCTGAATCAGGTCAGTTACAACTGGGGTTGGAGCGAAACAATAGGGTAGCTCTCCAGGAACAGGGTTGGAGAGCATTGCGTGTAGAAACTACAAACCCTTAAGATCAACCATGAGGCAAGGATGCGATAAGGAATGCTTTGACCAACATCAAATTCAGACTGGCAAATGGGTAGATAGACATGTGATGATGATGTTTATGATGAGGATGATGACAACCATTTGTGTTTGTGGTCCAAGTTGTGGCCAAAGTTTACAGTTGGAAAGCAAAGATTTTGTATGGAAATTAATAAAAGCATCAACTAAATATCTAACTGTCCATTCACTTAGGATAGCCAGGAGAGAGAGAGGGATTGGCTGCCAATAGGAATATATAGGTAAATAATCACAGTGTCCCCTGGGTAGGAGAGCCTCGGCAGCACAGTGCATTAATTAGTCCCAGGGACCATCTGTGGAATGTAATGGGGTTATTGCCTACAAATGCACATATGGGCCATAAATACCTTTACTAACACATTGAACACATTGATGGAAGGCAGGGAGAAAAAACACAGAAAATTATCCCTGCTGTCAAAAAAGGACATCTGATTCACTTATCTGACAGCCACTTGAAAAATCCGGAATTAAGGTATCTATTCATCAAAAATAAAAATTTGAACAGATGGAAACATCTGTTTGAAAATGAATTGGCAGAAGAAAAAAAATATTTTTACACTATTGGGCCCTGGGTAAGAATAGTGCTGTTGTCAGTGTTAGCAATGAGGCTTGTAAGCCCTCCAAGTAGTTTGTATTAACAGCTGGGCCTGACATGGAGAGCATGTACAAGGGCAGCCAGAGTGAAGAGGGAGGGGGTGGAATAAAAAACATGTCTGAAAACCTTTAACTAAAGGATCAAAGACATGAATTCATAGAATATTGGAGTGGATAGTGAACTCCAAGAAATAAAGGTGGAGTGGAATTTGAAACATAAAATGGAGTATTGATTTGAGTTAAGTGTACCTGTAAATGTTGTATCAATAATGTGTGTGCCAGGGAAAAAGACAAGAATGATTTAAAATCACATCATTTAACCATCCGTCATATTGCAATGGTTGTTTATGATTAACAGGTTGCAGAATGGTAGCCTGGCAGCCCCAGATCATGATAATCATATATCATTGTCACTGGAAGAACAAATGGATACCAAAATACTGTATATTTAATATACAATCTTCAAATGCATTAATAGTACAATAGACAAGATAGAACACATTTGGAGCAAGAAACTGACATATTTGCCCTCTTTAAGCCATTCCCTTCATCCTCTCTGTAATTAACCCCAGATGCACGTAGAAAAATTAGCATATATTTTGCACATTGGTGCTAATCGGTCATATATTTGGGCACATGTATGAAATATTCAAATGTATACAAATCTTTGAATATAGACCAATTCATGTAAGTAATAATTATGTACTAAGTGTACAAATTATGCAATATTAGATGTATTTATCAAATTAATTATGTAAAGAACAGAAACAAATAAACAAAGGGGGATTCACCACTCCTGGGAGAACAAGGAAGAAAGCATTGTGGGCCAATATTCTCTTTGTTCCATTTTACACTGAACAAATGGCAGCATTTACCTTTCCTCTTTATGTTTTGTGGTTTGGTGCTACCTGTCTCAACAGTCTCTTACATCTTTTTTCAAATCCAGCCCTCTTCCCCAGCATCCTCTCTGTTCAGTCTATAGAAAGCCACTCATGCAAACTACATCACCAGGTTATATCACACAGCAGTGAGACAAGCTGCTCACTACACTGAGCCCCTAACAGTCAATGACTGCGTAATGGTAGAGGCTTTGGATTGGTTGTGGGGGAAGGGCAGAGGTGCATAGGGTTCTGATCACACAAGAAACTAGGCCAAGACCGACAACACTTCAAACCCTAGCCCCTCCCATCACTGCAACTTGTTACAGGATCAAGACAATCCCTTGAGAGAATGTCATTAACCAGACATAAAAAAAGCATTTGGTCCACAACACGTGTGTCTAGAGAATAAACCTTATGTATTTGGGCAATGATTCATATTTCCGTACCCCTTGAAAGCATTGCTCCAATGAAAGGGGCTGAAGGTAGCAGGGGATAGATTGATAGCGTTGGCTGGATGCCTGTATTTTGAGTCTATCTCTGCAGAAGGAAAGGGGGAGGGGAGGAGGACCTATCTGTTGTGCTCTCTGTACTCATGGTAAACTGACCCCCACAGAGCAGAAACTATCCAAGCTCAGATGCCCACCTGTGTAATATCAGCAAGGTGCACAGGGAAGAGTGCTACAAGCTACAAGGTCAGCTAGCTATGAGGAAAGACAAGTTTAAGACTGTATGTGATGTGAAGACACCTCAAATTCAAATAGTTTGTAGATAACCTCATGGTACACAAAGTATCCTCATGGTACACAAAGAATAAGTTAAATGTGAACCCAAATGTGTTCTGTATTATACTTCCAATAAAGTATATTGCATTTGACTGAAACTATAATTCCCGCAGAGCTTTTTGGATTGGCTTTAAAATTAATCTCACAACATCCCAAAGCTAAAATGAACATAATGCTGTATGTCACAGACAAAAACAAATCAACTGTGTATTTACAAAGCCCAACAAACCCTACTGTCCCATTTTAACATGAGGTGGTTTCCTGACCACTACCTTTCTCTTGTGATTTTTGACACCCCTCCTGCCATCTTGAAATCCCATTATTGCGCAGTAATTCCATGGGTAGCCCCTGTTCTGCAACCCACGCTTCAGGTACGGTGAACAGAACACTGTCAGGCAGGCACATTAGAACCCCCACCACGGAATAGACTTGCAGTCCCATAAGCGAGAAGGAGAGCAAAAATGTGGTAGTGCAACAAAAGACAGAGAAAGAGAGACAGAGACAGAGACAGAGACAGAGAGAGAGAGAGAGAGAGAGAGAGACAGAGAGAGAGACAGAGAGAGAGAGAGAGAGAGAGAGACAGAGAGAGAGAGGTCCCTGGCAATATCAACACTTACCAATCTTTGGTCGCTTGACATTTTGTAAATATAATGTAATAGTCACATACTGAGTAGGAAGTGTGGGAGGGCAAAGTCATATGATTACAATCAGATCAAGGTTTGAATTGACTCTAAATCAATTGGAGCAGGCATGTCAGGCAGATCCAGGACAGGAGGAGGAAAAGAGGGAAAGAAAGGGAGATAGATGGGAGCGGGTGGGGGAGGGAGACAGAGATTGTTGGTGTCTTGGGAGCACTGGAACAACAATAACAGCAGTGTGTGTGTGCGTGTCTGTGTGAGTGAGTGCCTGCGTGTGTGTGTTTGTGTGTGCATGTGTCTGAGCAAGAGCATAGAAGAGGGGGGTGTTATTGCTTGCAAACGTGATGAAATGACATCTCCTCTACTCCACAACACAGCTGCTGCAGCAGTAGAACACATTCTGCTAAGATACCTGACCTTTTTCTGTTTTCTCCCTGACACACATCAGGTCATAAGTGTGTTTATCAGTGTGTTCGAATCTGCTTCAGTATGTCTAACGTTCTCCCGTTACACTGATGCTCTATTGTTTAACACAACCCTTTCTGTTCAAAACATGATCTCTCTTTAGGTAAAAATGACATCAGCAAAATATAACAATAATGCCTATATTTCTTTATTTTGAAAAGAATCAAGTACATATTGCTATTCTCCCAAAATGTGTGTGACTTATATCTACCATTTTGTTATTGGATGAAATGATTAGGATCATTTTTAAGCGTATGACCCCAGGTAATAACTTTGATTTCTAAAGTTAGGAATGTAAGAAATTCAGGTATTGGACCCTCTTTCATTATATCTCTATATTCTTCCATCCTTTTTTTGCATCCCCTCCCCCTTTCTTTGCAGATTAGAATTAATTAGCAATCAAAGAGCCTCCAGAGAGCTCAGGCTCTTAATTACCTCCTCATTTGCATTTTTGCATATTAATGACTGCAGAGTTTTGGTGGGGTTTTTGCCGCAGTGGTTTAAATGCACCTCAGTCCTCTCCTCTAGGGAGGGGAATGGCCAGCGGCGAGGCTCCAAGCCTCCCCCGTCCCCCAAAATACTTCCTGGTGGGAGTTGGCCAGAGTGGGGGTAGATGCAGAGGAGGGTGGCAGGGTTCAGTGGTCAAGGGTCACTGTCCCTGATCAACATAAGAAAGAACACATGTCTTCTGTGTGTGCTCATTGTGAAAACAGCAGGGTGCCCAACTACCTCAGGTTATAACGAAGACGACACACACCCACCCACACACACACACACACACACACACACACACACACACACACACACACAAAGTGGTGTCACCAGAGACGGTAGACAACAGCTCCCAGGCATCTCTTACCCCCCAGTGTTACTGTGCGTCTTATCCAATATGTTTAGACTACAACACATGGGCCTAAACCTGGAAAATAACACCACATCCTACTGTGTCGGAGATACCGAACACATTTATTCATTGTGTCAAGCCTAAAGACATTCTGCACTTCACTGTAGTCGTGTATAATGTAGGTGTTCTCCATTCATGATGTTTTGTTGTTTGAAAATAGATTATGTTAGCTTCAAGTATTCCCCAAAAATACTAGATTCATTATACTCAAACATGCACAAATAGACGTTATCTCAGTGAAGATGAAGAATAAGTGGAGATTTGGACTCTTTCCCGACAGTATGCCTTCTCATCACAGGTTGAGGCTAGGAAACATTTATAACCACATGGATAACACACGAGAGAGCACCCGCACACACACCATTTGTGAGAATATGTAACTCACACAGTGGACTCTTAGTCTGCTTAACTGTCATTAGTGGAGCATTAGATGTGGGTGTGTGTGTGTGGGGGGGGGGGGGGGGCAGGCTGAGCAGGGCCTGGAGTGAGGGGAGTGGAGGGAGCCGTCACGTGACTCCGTTCACCCCACAGGACACCCTGAGGGAATCAGACGTGCGCACACACACACACACACACACACACATACACACACGACTGTGTAAGTGGACAGGCAGAGTACAAGACCTTAGCAAAAATGGAGGAATTAAAGTTAAGAGTCAAAGTGCACACATTTCAGAATACGTAAGAAAGCATCAAGAAACATAATGGTGGTGTGTTCAGGTATTTGATTAAGTGGGTAAAAAATATAGTACTGTACTTGAATGTTCAGCATGGTCTGCTTAGCGTCTATAGCTAACCATGTGTATTGGACCAATAAACATTTATTTGATTTGATGGCTGGGCCGGCTTCCGCTGTGGTGGATTCAGCAGAATGAATAGCAGCAAGTTTGTGTGTGCAGTAGCAAGTTACTACTGGGATGTAGCTTCAGTATTCAGGTCATTCTAGAAAGGATACTGCCATCTTGAGGCGGAACTGATGTCCTGAGTACTACATGTGGAAAATATATAGTTGAGGTGGGAGCTCTTAATAACAGAATATCCTATTCATTTTTCAATTGCTTTGGTGCATTTTTCAAAAGTATGCTGTACATTTTCACAACTCCAAGTACAAAACCCAAAACAGATCCTGTATGCTCTCGTTGGCTGGCCCTCGCTTCATACTCGTCGCTAAACCCACTGGCTCCAGGTCATCTACAAGTCTCTGCTAGGTAAAGCCCTGCCTTATCTCAGCTCACTGGTCACCATAGCAGCACCCACCCATAGCACGCGCTTCAGCAGGTATATCTCACTGGTCACCCCCAAAGCCAATTCTTCCTTTGGCCGCCTCTCCTTGCAGAGCCAATGACTGGAACGAACTGCAAAAATCTCTGAAGCCGGAGACTCTTACCTCCCTCACTTGTTTTAAGCACCAGCTGTCAGAGCAGCTCACAGATCCCTGCACCTGTACATGGCTCATCTGTAAATAGCCCATCCAATCTACCTCATCCCCATACTGTATTTATTTATGTATCTTTCTCCTTTGCACCCCAGTATCTCTACTTGCACATTCATCTTCTGCACACCCTACCATTCCAGTGTTTAATTGCTATATTGTAATTACTTTACCACCATGGCCTATTTATTGCCTTACCTCTCTTATCCTACCTCATTTGCACATGCTGTATATAGATTTTTCTACTGTATTATTGACTGTATGTTTGTTTATGCCATGTGTAACTCTGTGTTGTTGTATGTGTCGAACTGCTTTGCTTTATCTTGGCCAGGTCGCAATTGTAAATGAGAACATGTTCTCAACTAGCCTACCTGGTTAAATAAAGGTGAAATAAATAAATAATAAAAAAAAGGCAGTTGTTTAAAAACTCTAAGCATATTTTCAATTGACTAAGTACAAACAAAATCATACAATCACTTTTTCACCTAACTTAACCTCTACGGGATCAGTGTCCGGTTGAGCTAACATAGGCTAATGTGACTACCATGAGGTTGTAAGTAACAAGAACATTTCCCATGACATAGACATATCTGATATGGGCAGAAAGTTAAAATTCTTGTTAATCTAACTGCACTGTCCAATTTACAGTAGCTATTACAGTGAAATAATACAATGCTATTGTTTGAGGAGAGTGCACAGTTATGAACTTGAACATGTAGTCATAAACCAATTAGGCACATTTGGGCAGTCTTGATACAACATTTTGAACAGAAATGCAATGGTTCATTGAATCAGTCTAAAACGTTGCACATACACTACTGCCATCTAGTGGCCAAAATCTAAATGGTGCCTAACCTGGAATAGTATATTATGGCCTTTCTCTTGCATTATCTTTTACCAGATCTAATGTGTTATATTCTCCTAAATTAATTCACATTTCCACAAATTTTAAAGTGTTTCCTTTCAAATGGTATCAAGAATATGCATATCTTTGCTTCAGTTCCTGAGCAACAGGCAGTTAGATTTGGGTATGTGATTTTAGGCGAAAATTGAAGAAAAAAAAAAGAGTCCAATCCTTAATTAATCAGTGTTTCGTCTAGAAATACGTTTCACATTGCAATACATTTTCATATAAAATGATGACCTTTTACAATGCAATGCTCATTTTACTTTTGATATTATTCTCTTCTCATTTGTTAAAATAAATGTTACTATTACTTAACTGCTTGGGGACCCTATTTTAAACCGGTTTGTGTACTAAAGATTTTGAGAACTACATAATGAAAATGTAGGTCTGTAAAGTAGAAACATATAAAGTGTGATATATATACTGTAATGTTCTATTATGATGATTATTATAATTTTACTTCACAGTAAATTAAAATAAATCTTATATTGACAAGGTCAGAGATGTACTGTCTGTAACAATGCATCCCCAATACAGTAAATATGTATCCAAAATGAAGTTCCTGGGGTGGGATTCACACTGCTTTACTATAAAATTGCATTGGCCAATACAGTACTGTAATGCCGTAATATACACCATTTACATAGCAGATGCTTTAAGTGTGAATCCCACCCCAGCAACTTCATTTTAGATACATGTTTACTGTATAAGGGATGCATTGTTACATGAAGTTGTCACGACTTCCGCCGAAGTCGGGTCCTTTCCTTTTTCGGGCGGCGCTCGGTGGTCGGCGTTGCTGGTCTTCTAGCCATCATCGATCCAGTTTTCATTTTCCATGTGTTTTGTCTTGTTTTTCCTCACACCTGGTTTCAATTCCCTCAATTACTTGTTGTGTATTTAACCCTCTGTTCCCCCCATGTCTTTGTGTGGGATTGTTTATTGTAGTGCTTGTGCACGTTCCCCGTGAGAGCACAACGGGTTATTTGTGTGCCCATTTATCTTGTTGTTCTGGATGCCGTTGGTTTTGCTTAATAAATCTCTGGTTATTACCCAGTTCTGCTCTCCTGCGCCTGACTTCTCTGCCGCCAATTACGCACCCCGCTACAGAAGTGCATATCTGATCTTGTCAATATCCGTTTTTTTTTTTAAAACTTACTGTGAATTAAAATAATAGTCATCACCAAAATAGTACATTACTATATATACACAGTACCAGTCAAGTTTGGACACACCTACTCATTCAAGGGTTTTTCTTAATTTTTTACTATTTTCTACATTGTAGAATAACAGCGAAGACATCAAAACTATGAAGTAACACATATGGAATCACTTAGTTACCAAAAAAGTGTTAAACAAATCAAAATATATTTTAGATTCTTCAAAGTAGCCACCCTTTGCCTTGATGACAGCTTTGCACACTCTTGGCATTCTCTCAACCAGCTTCACCTGGAATGCTTTTCAACAGGCTTGGAGTTCCCACATATGCTGAGCACTTGGTTGCTTTTCCTTCATTCTGCGGTCCAACTCATCCCAAACCATCTCAATTTGGTTGAGGTCAGGTGATTGTGGAGACCAGGTCAGCTGATGCAGCACTCCATCACTCTCCTTCTTGGTCAAATAGCCCTTACACAGCCTGGAGGTGTGTTGGGTCATTGTCCTGTTGAAAAACAAATGATAGTCCCACTAAGCACAAACCAGATGGGGTGGTTTATCGCTGTAGAATGCTGTGGTAGCTTATCTGGTTAAGCTGGTCAAGCCATGCTGGTTAATCTGTCTTTAGGCACTGTATATACAGTGACTTCAGAAAGTATTCAGACCCCTTGAGTTTTTCCACATTTTGTTAGGTTGCAGCCTCATCCAAAAATTGATTAAATAGTTTTTTTCCCTCGTCAATCTACACACAAGACCCCATAATGACAAAGCAAAAACAGTTTAGAAATGTTTGCTGATTTATAAAAAAACAACTAAAATATCACATTTACATAAGTATTCAGACCCTTTACTCAGTACTTTGTTGAAACACCTTTGGCAGCGATTACAGCCTTGAATCTTATTGAGTATTACACTACAAGCTTGGCACACCTGTATTTGGGGAGTTTCTCCCATTCTTCACTGCAGATCCTCTCAAGCTCTGTCAGGTTGGATGGGGAGCGTTGCTGCACAGCTATTTTCAGGTCTCACAAGAGATGTTCGATTGGGTTCAAGTCTGGGCTCTGGCTGGGCATTCAGAGACTTGTCCCGAAGCCACTCCTGCATTGTCTTGGCTGTGTGCTTATGGTCATTGTCCTGTTGGAAGGTGAACCTTCTCCCCAGTCTGAGGTCCTGATCGCTCTGGAGCAGGTTTTCATTAAGGATCTCTCTGTACTTTGCTCCATTAATTTTTGCCTTGATCCTGACTAGTATCCCAGTCCCTGCAGCTGGAAAACATCCCAACAGCATGATGCTGCCACCACCATGCTTCACCGTACGGATGGTGCCAGGTTTCCTCCAGACGTGAAGCTTGGCATTCAGGCCAAAGACTTCAATCTTGGTTTTATCAGATCAGAGAATCTTGTTTCTCATGGTCTGAGAGTCTTTAGGTGCCTTTTGGCTAATTCCAAGCGAGCTGTCATGTGCCTTTTACTGAGGAGTGGCTTACGTCTGGCCACTCTACCAAAAGGCCTGATTGGTGGAATGCTGCAGAGATTGTTGTCCTTCTGGAAGGTTCTCCCATCTCCGCAGAGGAACTCTAGAGCTCTGTCAGAGTGACCATCGGGTCCTTGGTCACCTCCCTGACCAATGACCTTCTCTCCCGATTGCTCAGTTTGGCTGGGCGGCCAGCTCTAGGAAGAGTTTTGGTGGTTCCAAACTTATTCCATTTAAGAATGATGGAGGCCACTGTGTTCAATTGAGTGATTATCAATTAAGAGCTTACAGATTAAGTAATAAAATGTATTTTAACAAATGAGAAAAGAATCATAACAAAAGTAATGTGAGCATTGCATTGTAAAAGGCAATGACTTTCTTTGAACATGTATTGCAATGTGAAAACTGTATTTGTAGATGAATTTTGTACTAAGAGTTGTGAAAATTGACCACATACTTGTGAAAATTGCACAAAAGCGATTGAAAAAAACAAACTTGTTAAAAGAAGAAAATGTTTTGAGATCATAGTTTTGTGCTCATGGTATTCCACAGTAAATATATATTTTGGATCAATAGTGAAACAGTTTTGAATATGAGACTTGCTGCATTACAAGTGTTACCAGTTTGGAGTTTTGTACTAAGAGTTTTAAAAATTCATAACATACGTGTGAAAATAGCACCAAAGCGATTGAAAAATACTGTAAAAGATCGCAATAAATTCTCAGATATTACATTGATAGATTAAGATACATGTGTAATTTATAATATTCTTAATTATAACAAATTCACACAGGTTGGATTGCTGTATTTTTCAGTGGGATGATTTTAAAGTGAAGCAGATTTAGACTAAATATTGAAATGCAAAACATTGTGAATGTACAAATACATATTCATTAACTATGCAAACTATTGCAGTACTATTAGCTGTTTTTAGATAATATTTGATGAGAAACGTATACTTGGGAAGGCTATTTGATGTGGTTTTAGTGTGTGGGCAAAAGAAGAGAGACAGAAACCATTAGCCTGACATTCGAAATGACAATCGCCAGAAGCTTGCTCTTGAATGCATTTGCTAGTGTCCATTCTTAGTTATAAACAAACATGTGCATGCAGACAAAAAAGTCACAACCATTGTTTTTTTTTAATAGAAAGATTGTTGTTTCGTTCAACCAAGGACGCCAGACATTTTGGGATATATTACAAAGAGGAAAACAGAACAAAACAAATGGAATTATATGGTTTAGACGGTGTGGATTTAGTGGTCTCATATACAATACAATTTATTTTTGTAGCCAAAAGTGCAAATTCTCCAGAACCACCTATCCCCTGCATAGCCCTGCATAGCTTCCAAAATACACTGACAATGTTAATGAAAATTCATTTTCTGAAGAGGACAGGGTTTTTAGCATCCAAGCCTGACAGACAGGGAATACTCTGCTGCCCCCAATGCCCCAGCGTTTTAAACTAGAATGGATGGTTAGTGATTTTTACAGTTAGAAATCAATCTACAATGGATAGTCAATTTCTTCTCCCTCACACTTCTGCATACTACTCTATTTTGCTAAAACAAATTTGGATTTGACTGAAAAATCTATGTGAAGGCCAAAACCTTAACTCCAAAGAAAAACTGCACAATAATTTGGTCGTTCCTATTTTCATGTCTCAGAATGATTTGAGGATACCAGATCCAGCAATTTACTCTAGCTACACAAGGGGCACTATTGTACAGCAATGAGACACCACATACATTAATGAACCAGTATGTGTAAGTGACGTGAGAGATAAAAATAAATCAGCTTTAAACCTACAAAGTACTGCATGTTTGACATTAAGTAGAACAACCCAGTTAGCCTTCTCAGAAAGCTTCTCAACTGTTATGGAAGTTTCTGTGCAGCGCAACTCTCCCAATGAGATTATATGACTTGTTTTCCAAAGAGATTGTATGTGGAGATGAAGGAGACCTTGCCTTAAAACCCTTTCACTCCGAGTGTATCCCCACTGAGCTGCATCTATTAGCTGAGACTGTGTGTGTGCCAGAGGTGTATGTATGGCCTAGTGGGGCGGTAGCTCGAATGGACTTCAACCCAAATATCAAATATTCAAGTTCTCATTTTCATGTAGCTTTGCATTTAAATAATAATCCATAATGAAATAAAAATATCAACAAGAATAAACAATAATAACAATAGTAATAACCCCCAAAAAACAGCAAACAATATTCTGGATGGCCTTTCGCAAAGTGCTTTGTTACAATCGCAGAAGCTGAGACATTCAGGCAGTTGGACGGCCAAGCCTGGAGAGGCCAAGCTCACTGCCTGTCTGTCAGACAGGGGGTGGTAGGAGGTGGAATGGACAGATTGAAACACTCGGCTGTAAAACGCTGACTGTTCCTCTCCCTCTATCCCCTCCGTCTCCCCACGCCAAGACTCAGAAGCGGGAATTACAGTATGAAGTTATGGAATGTATCCTCTATTGGTTGGTGGCTTTAAACCACAAGTGAGTCTCTATTTCTCTCCCTCTCTCCCTCCCTCCCTCTCTCCCTCTCTCAGCTTCCCCTGCTGAGGGCCTGTGATCTCTAATCAAAGGCCTGTCTTTAGAGATATGGAAACCAGGGTCTGGAGAGAGAACCCACCCTTCTCCCCTCCCTCTGTGCTTCTCATACCCAGATCCTTTTATACATGTTTTAACCTGATTAACACAGACTTCTGAGCACTCTCCCTCCCACAGACAAGCCATTGAATGAACATTAGGTAAAGCAATAGGGGTCACAGTCACATGGCAATGGGGAACCAACTGTTTCCGCGCTCTGCGTTCTGGGAACCATTTCGTTAAACATTGGTACAATTTGGCAATGTTACTGGGGTCAAACCACAAACTGAACAGAAACAGAAATTGAAACGCAATGCATTGCAGTGTTGCTTTCCACCTGAGAAGCACTAACAGAAAAGTAGATAATCAACATTCCCCTGTAATTTCCCCATCACCAGTTCTGTGACTCCCCTACACCGTCCACCATTTTGCTACATCATATAATTCCCAGTGAAACACAACAAGATGGGGCAACCTGAACCATTGCACAGCACAACTTCCCTGATCTGGTCTCTCCCACTTTTTGCAAACCATTGTACCCCACTGAAGTAGATAGCGACTCCTACAGTAAACTGGCCGACCAACCAGCCAATAGCCTCTGATAGGCCCCAGGGATGGCTGTGCCAGTGCCAGAGCCACGCTGTGCATTGTGCCATACTACATATGTCATCCTCAGCTTGCTGTGCTTTACCAGCCTGGGCATTCAGGTGTGCAGCACCACTAACAAAACATATCCTCCACCACCATTACCCACTCCTGTTCTATGATTATTAGTTATAATTGTTATCAAATGTTTTGCGTAGTTTTTAATGCTTTCAGACATGTTCTTTTCTTTTTCTTAATAAATTAGGAACAAAACATAAGGACGATTTGGATAAACACAAACAATAAGTATTTTCTTGAAGGAGTTGTGAGACACCTTCTCAGTGTAGCGTGTGTCAGAGTAACAGGGGTCAGGGGCTGAGCCTGGGAGGTCTCACCAGGGGTGGGACCATGGGAACATAGGGCAACGAAGTAGCAGAGAACTACACCACAACATCAACCAGTAGAACAATTAGTTCATAGGTCCACCTTTTCTTACATTTATAAGTAAGTCATAGTAGTTTGGTCAAACAATACAGTGGGAGTTTGATTGAGAGTGGCTCACCAGAGATTTTCAGCCACACTCCTCAACATCCACGTTTAAACTAACCATTAGGAAGTTATATTAAGGTGTTCTACAATTAGAACGAGGGAGGGGTTCTTCCATTCCTTCTGTTTTAAGTCACGTTCTCACCCATGTCCCATGTTCACCTGGTGAGACAGACAGACAGAGCCCCAGCCCCAGACTGCTACTGGACCCATTAAACAAAGCTTAGCCCTCAGACAAGGCCACAGAGTCCCAGAGAACACTCACTCTACCTAAAGGACACCTGAATTTATCTAGACACTGCTGCGGAACACACTGCTCAGAGGGTTGTCATACTACCTTCCAAAGGCAGCTATAGAAGTTATATATAGGGTCTGAATGTTTACAACATTTCAAACATGGAGGGAGAGTTTCAGATTTGCTGTAGTTACATGACTTTAGTGAACTATTCTACAACTTTCAAAGCACCTTCAGGCTTTGCTGTATACATTCAACATGATAAGACAGCTTAAATGTGCAATGACTTATCAAAGTGTTTTTCTGCTTTGGTTTGGTTAATTAATGTTGGTATACTTCTCAGAAGAACCTTTACATGATCAAGTCTGCTGGTTAGGGGAATGGATGGACTCTCTGTTGGACCGTTGAGTGTGTAACACCCTGTGCTCATGGAAACTCAAGGGCCTTGCTGAGGTCTCATGCCCTCCTACCCTTAGCAGGACAAGGACATGACTTTAGTGCAAACTCTTGTTGTCTCAGCTATAGCACTATTTCCAGTGCTATCAGGCTTTATATCCCCAACCCCACCCAAAACACCCCTCTGCCCGACCTCATAAAATACCCCACCCTCCCTAAACCACATCCCATACCCTGACCCCCACCCACACAAAAACAGAGTAATGCTGTAGCGGAACCTTTTAAGACGTTTTTTTTACATAAAGACATAAAGGACAAGCTATTCCATCTACACCATTGTAAAGTCCACAGAAATAAAGGGAGAAATGTGAACTCAAGTAAATGTTGTGTATGATTCCACACAATTTGCTGCATACATATCGAGGGGCTGGGCTTTGTTGGTGTTGGTGTGATGCTTGGTCAGAGTCTCATTCTAGATATCATGTCTGGGATTACTTTCATACCTTCATATTATACACCAGACATGAAGAGCAACTAGGGCATATCTCTATAAGAGTGTCCTATGTGCAATCTGGGTCAATTTTGGCTTAGCCAAAGAATAAAGAAATAAAATAGGAATACAAGTTGAAATCACAATACTAAGGCCCAAGAATGTCACCCGTTTTAATGGTTACATATGCTTGGGAGGGGTGACTTAGAAGCCTAACACCTCACCGAACTATGGCTTTCATCAGACCTATGCATATACATGACCCTACACCGAGCTCCTGGCATTCAGGCTATACATATTAACCACCCCTTATCTACTACCTCCTAGTATTTGACTTGATCATTGTAGATGTCCACACTGACAGACTATTGAATACATTCATCTAAAAGGAGTCAAACTGTTCAATAACAAATCCCAGGGAAATAAAGATTGCAACAGAATACAAAGCGCTGAAAAGCTATGGAAGAGATGGTTGAGTGTGTGGATGTTTCAAGTATTCTCTCTCACACACACACCCCTTAGTTAGCCACTACTTGGAAAATAGTATGTGTATGATGGAACTGCCGTGTCTGACTGTGTTTTCTTCCCTGTGATAATATGTGGAGCTACGAGAGGGGAGCTGGTGAACAGATGGGTGGAGATAGTTTGTTTATCCAGGCTTGCCCTGAGACCCTCCAGCCATGCACACACACACACTCCAGCCCCACCCCCTCCACTCCTCCCCTGCTCTGCATTAAGACATGAATATAGACTATATATATATTTTTTTTTTTACCAAAACTTAATTTCAAGTGCAATCAGTTACATGGGGTTATTTTGTATTTTTAAAAGTTTGTATGGTCACAAAACCCAACATGTTCATTTCTGAACGTGCCTGGCTTCTCTTAAGAGATCCAAAACGCACATACATTTCTTTCTTTTTTGGCAGCTTGTCGTCAAAAACTGAACAAAACCAGAAAACAAGCTTAACGGCAGCACTTGCGATGGGGATATTAAGCTCATTCGCCTTACTTTGTTTCAAAGTACCCGTTTCTTTGACAAAAGTGCCCTTCTCAGTAACAAAGTGCATTCATAACCTGCTTCTTTCCCATTAAGGTGCAAAGGACTGATACTCAGGACACCGCATTGCAGCAATGGCAGGGGAATTCGATCTAAGTCACTGGCACAGCACCCTCTCCTCTGTGTGGTTAAGAGTGTACTGACCAAGACAAACATGTCCAGATGTATGTGAGCCAGTAGCCCATACCGAACACACGTCATAAGTCTGTAGAGCAGCACCTAGTGGCTGCCCTCGTGTTTTTCGCCCACTTTAGTGTCTGCCTGGCTTTTAGTGCGCCAGCAGTTTGGGGAGCGTGTTTGAACGTGCCCACAACTGGAGGAGCTGCTGACACTCCCAGCCCGTCTGAGTGAGTCACACTGCGCTGATGTGGCCAGAGAAAAGACCCTGGCTGCCACACACACAAACACCCAGCAGCAGTCCAGTCAGCCACTGAGTAGACCTTCTCTACCCAGGGCTCTATAATACCCTGCACTCCACAGGCTGGTTTTGGGGCATTGGAGGACTAAAGTGGGAGAGAGAAGGCCTGATTTGAACCCGTTCTGCCTGGAAACATGGCTGTGCCGAGGAGATTATATTTTGGAATGCAACAGACATTGTGAAATCCCCCTCCCCTCGCCACCCATCCCCCAACACCCAGCTGCGCACTTATTTGGCCTCCCAACTTGGACAGGTATTTATTGCTCTCTTCATCACACAGGTTGCCTCGTGGCTTCGTGGTCCCCAGGACAAAAAAGATTGGAATACGCACAATTACACACCTCCTTTTCCTGACGACCTCCTTTAAATATACATCTCTCTGTTGGATATCTTTAGTAAAGCTGTGCAAACGTATAAAAAAGGTGCTCGTCTCTCCTCTACTCATCTCTGTCTATCCCTGGTTTTCGTCTTTTTCAACCTGCTGTTGGTTAGACACTGCCCTCTCTCCTTCTCACGCCAGGGAAGATTCCGTCAGAACTGCACAAAGTTAAGCACATAGCTAGTAACTCTTCTTCCTTCGGGCAGTAACTCTATACATCTCAATCAAGTGTTAAGTTTAGGACCAATGGGTTTCTCAATTCAATATACTCTAACATTCATTCAGTTTCTTTTCTCTTTTACCCACAAGCTTCACTCTGTGAGAAATCTGACATCAAGCCGAAGGAAACCCCGATTGGTAGGCTAATATATCTCAGCATTAAAAAGGACCAATATAATCACCACCTAATGTATCTACATGTATACAAATGTAAAGTGTCAAGTACCCAAAGCAGTCAACTCAAACAAGAAACAAATAACGGAAAAAAATTAAGACAAATCAAAAAGAAAATAGAAAGGCTGAAATTTCAGGGTTGTGATTGGTCGTCAACGACGTGGTCGCCTGGCAACATGACCATGGTAGTGCTTTAGAAACACACCCCCTCCTCTCGCGGTCCTTACCCCTGCAATGGAAGAGCCCCCCCAAACGTGGATTCAACTCGACATTTAACATTTTAAAAAGATGAACCATAGATTAAAAAATATATTTTAAAGAGTAAGTAACACTTAAATCAAATCCTTGTCTGATTCTTTCTGGAGCATTTGAAAAAAAATGATTATTTCTGCATCAGAGGTGTGGTTGAGTTAATCTTGCATATATTGTCATATTCTGACAATACTACTACTATAGTAAGTATACATTTTAGAAATGCAAAAGAATAGAAAAAGATTGGTTGCTTTCCATCTGAATATGAGAGATCACACTCCGTTCACCAATGCAGAGGCCAATAGATGTGGGACACCTCAAAGTTTGAAGGCTATGAAGTCCAAACCAATAGAATCTATTTTAACTGCATAGTTGCTCAGGTTTTTCTGTTGTTTGGTTATACATAAGCTTAAGCACTTTTGCCAAATGTACAGAAACCCAGATGAGACAGAAATGACCCAGAAAGGAGACATCATGGAGGTGTGATTTGAAGCATTCTTTGCTCTTTAACAGACCACTGACTGGTGTTTGTGTCTACTCTGTTTCCTAAAGCAAAGGGATAAAATAAACTGAAAATATTAGATTGGTGACACCCTGATTTGGTATATAGAGGAATAGTTAGTTGTTGTGTTTATTTTGTTTGCCGTTGTTCATAGCGTGTTCTTTTCTCCCTTGGTTTCGGTGGCGGCCCCTCAGGGTCCCAGTATGAATATGGCGTCCAGCGTCCCTCCCTGTCTCAGTCCCCCGGCTCCCCTGCCATCTCCTGGGGCTGAGGACTGTGTGCATGGGCCCTGGAGGCCCCCTCCACCACCGCAGCTGAAGCCGCCTCCATGCGCCGTCTCCCCCTGCCACTCCGAGGGCCGGGGCCCACCAGCCCCACGGGGACCTCCAGGAGCCCGGGGTCCCGCACACGAGGCTTGCGGCCGCGGCGGGAGGGGATGCCGTTGCAGCCGTCCTTCTTGAGGTGGCGGTGCAGGTGGTCTGAACGCACAAAAGTCTTAAAGCAGCTGGAGCACTGGTAGGGCCGCAGGCCTGTGTGCACGCGCATGTGGTTCTTCAGGTCGTAGTTGTGGGCGAACGCAGCACCGCACTGCGTGCACAAGTAAGGCTTCTCTCCCGTATGCTTACGCATGTGAACCTTGAGCTTGTCCTGCCTGCGGAGGAAGAACACAGAGGCTCAGTACAGAAAAACAACGGAATTGATTAGTACAGTAGGAACTCTGATAGCAACAAGGGTAGTTAAAATAAGAAGCAAACTACAACCATTAACCAAACAATAGGCTAAGAATCACAATCTTGAAAAATGACAATTTAAAACATGTCTGTGTTGACATTGAAACAAAATAGAAAATGTTCCACTGCTTTGCAACATAGGCTACAGTACATATTGTTATGTTGTGTGATCTTAAAGTAGGGTGTTTGTCCAGGGTGAACGTGCTTATGGAGGCTGTTTGTCTCCCTGAGTCTATCGCCTTCACTATAACACCTAATGGACCTCTTCCAGGTTGTTTACTCTGCCACGGTAGCAAGGTCATCTGAGGACAGGCCATGAATAAATACAAAAGTTTGGAAAAGAATAGTAGTGGTCACACGGTCTTAAGTGTGGATATTTTGGAAGAAAGGCCTCGTAAAGTTCCAGCCATGCTGGAATTGAGGATTCTTTGGTTGTAGAACTATTTTTTCCTTTCTTTTTTTCCTTCCTTTCACTTACATTTATCTACACCATTACATCTTTATCTACACCATTTCTTAAAGTACATGTAGAGACCTGGCCCGGAGCTCAACGTTCACAGACAGTGTGGCTAGGTTCAGGGGAAATCTATTTCTGGTGCACCTACCTTCAAAGAATATCACATATAACACTGGAAAGTGGAAATAAATTCAATTAAACAAAAATGCTTGTGAACGAAACTGTATATTTTTTTTATTGAACCTTTATTTTAGATTAAGGGTTGCGAATTAAGGGTCACTTTTTTGGACAAACCCAGAATCTTCAGAGACTAATCAATGGGTCAATAGCTCCTCTTAAAACATCAGCAGCAAGTTTTCAGTGAAATAAAACTAGAAGACAAAACATAGACTTTAGGATGACAGTCTGGAGAGGTGCTATCTTGTAAAAGTAGGATAGCTAGCTGAACACCTTACTAGTGCCAAGTTCAGGCCCCTCTACCTTATTAACTGAGGCTTCCCCCACAGGAGACTGAAAAGATTTAGCATGGGTCCCCAGATCCTCAAAAAGTTTGACAGCTGTACCATCGAGAGCATCCTGACTGGTTGCATCACCGCCTGGTATGGCAACTGCTCAGCATCCGACCGTAAGGCGCTACAGAGGGTAGTGCGTACGGCCCAGTACATCACTGGGGCCAAGCTTCCTGACATCCAGGACCGATATATTAGGCGGTGTCAGAGGAAGGCCCAAAAAATTGTCAAAGACTCCAGTCACCCAAGTCATAGACTGTTTTCTCTGCTACCGCAGGGCAAGCGGTGCCAGAGCGCCAAGTCTAGATCCAAAAGGCTCCTTAACAGCTTTTACCCCCAAGCAATAAGACTGCTGAACAATTAATCAAATGGCCACACGGACTATTTACATTGACCCCCCCTTTGTTTTCACACTGTTGCTACTCACTGTTTGTTATCTATGCATAGTCACTTTACCCCTACCTACATGTACAAATGACCTGGACTAACCTGTAGCCCACACACTGATGCGATACCGGTTACCCTGTATACGTATATCCATGTTATTGTTATTTTATTGTGTTAATTTTTGTTTTATTTTTTTACTTTAGTTTCTAAACTCTATTTCTTGAACAACATTGTAAGCATTTCACAGTAAAGTCTAAACCTGTTGTATTCAGCGCATGTGACAATAAAACATAATCAGTCCTTCAGCTTCCCTCACCTACCCACCCACCCAGTCATAATATCTGTCTCTCTGCCATCCAGCCCTTTAGCACCCAGAGTGCACCTAAACAAACCTCCGGAGTTAAGAAAACTACTTAGCACCCACACAAGCCACATAGGGGCACTACTGCTACCATGGTTACACACATACAGTGACACAGGGTGAAATATTTAAAGGACAGGAGTGGTTTATTACAGTGCGAAAGCAGCACACTCGTAACCCTGATCAAATAGGATTAAGATTACAACACCCGCTTCCCACTTCACTGCCGATAGGCTGCATTTAGAAGCAAGCACATTTAGATCAGGCTCGCCATCCTGCGCAAAGGGTATATATATATAAAAATATATATATAAATAAAATAAAGGATATTTCATGTGGAAACCCTCATATTAAATGCTAATGGCATTCACTAAGGTGATGGTTTATATTCGGAATAATGTATTACAGCTTTGTCATTCTTCTGCATTTATTTTTTAAATATATTTTACATGTGATAAGGCCACACAAGAGGGCCAGAGATAATTACACACACCTGTGATAATCTGAAGTACCCCAAAAGCCCACTAGACGTCATCTGATAAAATTCAATATATTTTTTGAAAGTTACCAACATTCTGGTAGCTTTCTGGTAAACTTCAAATGTTTCCAGTAATATACCCTCCCTTTGCAACCCTAGTCCTGGGTATTTCCAGTGTGCATCTATTTCCAATGCAAGTCCATTGATTCATTCATTAAGAGGATAGATTCAAGGAAGAGGTAGTGCTCTTAAAATACAGGGAGACCAGCGACACAGCGCGCTAGTCTAGCAGTCCACCCTGGCCTGTAGCTAGCTGGGCAGCCTGACTGTGAGCAGACAGATTTCATTAGCTGGCTAAGGACTGGGAGAGGGAGAGAGAGGGAGAAGGCTGGTCGGTTGGGAGAGGAGAGAGAGGGAGAGGGCTGTTCGGTTGGGAGGGGAGAGAGAGGGCTGTTCGGTTGGGAGGGGAGAGAGAGGGCTGTTCGGTTGGGAGGGGAGAGAGAGGGCTGTTCGGTTGGGAGGGGAGAGAGAGGGCTGTTCGGTTGGGAGGGGAGAGAGAGGGCTGTTCGGTTGGGAGGGGAGAGAGAGGGCTGTTCGGTTGGGAGGGGACAGAGGGGGCTGTTCGGTTGGGAGGGGAGAGAGAGGGAGAGGTCTGTTCGGTTGGGAGGGGAGAGAGAGGGAGAGGGCTGTTCGGTTGGGAGGGGAGAGAGAGGGAGAGGGCTGTTCGGTTGGGAGGGGAGAGAGAGGGAGAGGGCTGTTCGGTTGGGAGGGGAGAGAGAGGGAGAGGGTTGTTCGGTTGGGAGGGGAGAGAGAGGGAGAAGGCTGGTAGGTTGGGAGGGGAGAGAGAAGGAGAGGGCTGGTAGGTTGGGAGGGGAGAGAGAGGGCTGGTCGGTTGGGAGAGGAGAGAGAGGGAGAGGGTTGTTCGGTTGGGAGGGGAGAGAGAGGGAGAGGGCTGGTCGGTTGGGAGGGGAGAGAGAGGGAGAGGGCTGGTCGGTTGGGAGAGGAGAGAGAGGGAGGGGGTTGTTCGGTTGGGAGGGGAGAGAGAGGGAGAAGGCTGGTAGGTTGGGAGGGAGAGAGAGGGAGAGGGCTGGTCGGTTGGGAGGGGAGAGAGCAGGGAGAGGGCTGGGTCGGTTGGGAGGGGAGGAGAGAGGGAGAGGGCTGGTAGGTGGGAGGGGAGAGAGAGGGCTGGTCGGTTGGGAGGGGAGAGAGAGGGAGAGGGCTGGTAGGTTGGGAGGGGAGAGAGAGGGAGAGGGCTGGTAGGTTGGGAGGGGAGAGAGAGGGAGAGGGCTGTTCGGTTGGGAGGGGAGAGAGAGGGAGAGGGCTGTTCGGTTGGGAGGGGAGAGAGAGAGAGGGAGAGGGCTGGTAGGTTGGGAGGGGAGAGAGAGGGAGAGGGCTGTTCGGTTGGGAGGGGAGAGAGAGAGAGAAGGCTGTTCGGTTGGGAGGGGAGAGAGAGAGAGAAGGCTGGTAGGTTGGGAGGGGAGAGAGAGGGGAGAGGGCTGGTAGGTTGGGAGGGGAGAGAGAGGGAGAGGGCTGGTAGGTTGGGAGGGGAGAGAGAGGGAGAGGGCTGGTAGGTTGGGAGGGGAGAGAGAGGGAGAGGGCTGGTAGGTTGGGAGGGGAGAGAGAGGGAGAGGGCTGGTAGGTGGGAGGGGAGAGAGAGGGAGAGGGCTGGTAGGTTGGGAGGGGAGAGAGAGGGAGAGGGCTGGTAGGTTGGGAGGGGAGAGAGAGGGAGAGGGCTGGTAGGTTGGGAGGGGAGAGAGAGAGAGAGGGCTGTTCGGTTGGGAGGGGAGAAAGAGGGAGAGGGCTGGTAGGTTGGGAGGGGAGAGAGAGAGAGAGGGCTGGTAGGTGGGAGGGAGAGAGAGGGAGAGGGCTGTTCGGGGGGAGGGGAGAGAGAGGGAGAGGGCTGTTCGGTTGGGAGGGGAGAGAGAGGGAGAGGGCTGTTCGGTTGGGAGGGGAGAGAGGGAGAGGGCTGTTCGGTTGGGAGGGGAGAGAGAGGGAGAGGGCTGTTCGGTTGGGAGGGGAGAGAGGAGGGAGAGGGCTGGTAGGTTGGGAGGGGAGAGAGAGGGAGAGGGCTGGTAGGTTGGGAGGGGAGGAGAGGGGGAGTTGGGAGGGGAGAGAGAGGAGAGTTGGGAGGGGAGAGAGAGGAGAGTTGGGAGGGGAGAGAGAGGGAGAGGGCTGTTCGGTTGGGAGGGGAGAGAGAGGGAGAAGGCTGGTAGGTTGGGAGGGGAGAGAGAGGGAGAGGGCTGGTAGGTTGGGAGGGGAGAGAGAGGGAGGGCTGGTAGGTGGGGGGGGGAGGGGAGAGGGGAGAGGGAGAGGGCTGGTAGGTTGGGAGGGGAGAGAGAGGGAGAGGGCTGGTAGGTTGGGAGGGGAGAGAGAGGAGAGGGCTGGTAGGTTGGGAGGGGAGAGAGAGGGAGAGGGCTGGTAGGTTGGGAGGGGAGAGAGAGGGAGAGGGCTGGTAGGTTGGGAGGGGAGAGAGAGGGAGAGGGCTGGTCGGTGGGAGAGGAGAGAGAGGGAGAGGGCTGGTAGGTGGGAGGGGAGAGAGAGGGAGAGGGCTGTTCGGTTGGGAGGGGAGAGAGAGGGAGAGGGCTGGTAGGTTGGGAGGGGAGAGAGAGGGAGAGGGCCTGTTCGGTTGGGAGGGGAGGAGAGAGAGGGAGAGGGCTGGTAGGTTGGGAGGGGAGAGAGAGGGAGAGGGCTGGTCGGTTGGGAGGGGAGAGAGAGGGAGAGGGCTGGTAGGTGGGAGGGGAGAGAGAGGAGGGAGAGGGCTGTTCGGTTGGGAGGGGAGAGAGAGGGAGAGGGCTGGTAGGTTGGGAGGGGAGAGAGAGGGAGAGGGCTGGTAGGTTGGGAGGGGAGAGAGAGGGAGAGGGCTGGTAGGTTGGGAGGGGAGAGAGAGGGAGAAGGCTGGTAGGTTGGGAGGGGAGAGAGAGGGAGAGGGCTGGTAGGTTGGGAGGGGAGAGAGAGGGAGAGGGCTGTTCGGTTGGGAGGGGAGAGAGAGGGAGAGGGCTGTTCGGTTGGGAGGGGAGAGGGCTGGTAGGTTGGGAGGGGAGAGAGAGGGAGAGGGCTGGTAGGTTGGGAGGGGAGAGAGAAGGAGAGGGCTGGTAGGTTGGGAGGGGAGAGAGAGGGAGAGGGCTGGTAGGTTGGGAGGGGAGAGAGAGGGAGAGGGCTGGTAGGTTGGGAGGGGAGAGAGAGGGAGAGGGCTGGTAGGTTGGGAGGGGAGAGAGAGGGAGAAGGCTGGTAGGTTGGGAGGGGAGAGAGAGGGAGAGGGCTGGTAGGTTGGGAGGGGAGAGAGAGGGAGAGGGCTGGTAGGTTGGGAGGGGAGAGAGAGGGAGAGGGCTGTTCGGTTGGGAGGGGAGAGAGAGAGGGAGAGGGCTGGTAGGTTGGGAGGGGAGAGAGAGGGAGAGGGCTGGTAGGTTGGGAGGGGAGAGAGAGAGAGAGAGGGCTGGTAGGTTGGGAGGGGAGAGAGAGGGAGAGGGCTGGTAGGTTGGGAGGGGAGAGAGAGGGAGAGGGCTGGTAGGTGGGGGGGGAGAGAGAGAGGGAGAGGGCTGTTCGGTTGGGAGGGGAGAGAGAGAGGGAGAGGGCTGGTAGGTTGGGAGGGGAGAGAGAGAGGGAGAGGGCTGTTCGGTTGGGAGGGGAGAAGAGAGGGAGAGGGCTGGTAGGTTGGGAGGGGAGAGGAGAGAGGGAGAGGGCTGGTAGGTTGGGAGGGGAGAGAGAGGGAGAGGGCTGGTAGGTTGGGAGGGGAGAGAGAGAGGGAGAGGGCTGTTCGGTTGGGAGGGGAGAGAGAGAGGGAGAGGGCCTGTTTCGGTTGGGAGGGGAGAGGAGAGGGAGAGGGCTGTTCGGTTGGGAGGGGAGAGAGAGGGAGAAGGCTGGTAGGTTGGGAGGGGAGGAGAGAGGAGAGGGCTGGTAGGTTGGGAGGGGAGAGAGAGGGAGAAGGCTGGTAGGTTGGGAGGGGAGAGAGAGGGAGAGGGCTGGTAGGTTGGGAGGGGAGAGAGAGGGAGAGGGCTGGTAGGTTGGGAGGGGAGAGAGAGGGAGAGGGCTGGTAGGTTGGGAGGGGAGAGAGAGGGAGAGGGCTGGTAGGTTGGGAGGGGAGAGAGAGGGAGAGGGCTGGTAGGTTGGGAGGGGAGAGAGAGGGAGAGGGCTGGTCGGTTGGGAGAGGAGAGAGAGGGAGAGGGCTGGTAGGTTGGGAGGGGAGAGAGAGGGAGAGGGCTGTTCGGTTGGGAGGGGAGAGAGAGGGAGAGGGCTGGTAGGTTGGGAGGGGAGAGAGAGGGAGAGGGCTGTTCGGTTGGGAGAGGAGAGAGAGGGAGAGGGCTGGTAGGTTGGGAGGGGAGAGAGAGGGAGAGGGCTGGTCGGTTGGGAGAGGAGAGAGAGGGAGAGGGCTGGTAGGTTGGGAGGGGAGAGAGAGGGAGAGGGCTGTTCGGTTGGGAGGGGAGAGAGAGGGAGAGGGCTGGTAGGTTGGGAGGGGAGAGAGAGGGAGAGGGCTGGTAGGTTGGGAGGGGAGAGAGAGGGAGAGGGCTGGTAGGTTGGGAGGGGAGAGAGAGGGAGAAGGCTGGTAGGTTGGGAGGGGAGAGAGAGGGAGAGGGCTGGTAGGTTGGGAGGGGAGAGAGAGAGGGAGAGGGCTGGTAGGTTGGGAGGGGAGAGAGAGAGGGAGAGGGCTGTTCGGTTGGGAGGGGAAAGAGAGGGAGAGGGCTGGTAGGTTGGGAGGGGAGAGAGAGGGAGAGGGCTGGTAGGTTGGGAGGGGAGAGAGAGGGAGAGGACTGGTAGGTTGGGAGGGGAGAGAGAGGGAGAGGGCTGGTAGGTTGGGAGGGGAGAGAGAGGGAGAGGGCTGGTAGGTTGGGAGGGGAGAGAGAGGGAGAGGGCTGGTAGGTTGGGAGGGGAGAGAGAGAGAGGGAGAAGGCTGGTAGGTTGGGAGGGGAGAGAGAGGGAGAGGGCTGGTAGGTTGGGAGGGGAGAGAGAGGGAGAGGGCTGGTAGGTTGGGAGGGGAGAGAGAGGGAGAGGGCTGTTCGGTTGGGAGGGGAGAGAGAGGGAAAGGGCTGGTAGGTTGGGAGGGGAGAGAGAGGGAGAGGGCTGGTAGGTTGGGAGGGGAGAGAGAGAGGGAGAGGGCTGGTAGGTTGGGAGGGGAGAGAGAGGGAGAGGGCTGTTCGGTTGGGAGGGGAGAGAGAGGGAGAGGGCTGGTAGGTTGGGAGGGGAGAGAGAGGGAGAGGGCTGGTAGGTTGGGAGGGGAGAGAGAGGGAGAGGGCTGGTAGGTTGGGAGGGGAGAGAGAGGGAGAGGGCTGGTAGGTTGGGAGGGGAGAGAGAGGGAGAGGGCTGGTAGGTTGGGAGGGGAGAGAGAGGGAGAAGGCTGGTAGGTTGGGAGGGGGAGAGAGAGGGAGAGGGCTGGTAGGTTGGGAGGGGAGAGAGAGGGAGAGGGCTGTTCGGTTGGGAGGGGAGAGAGAGGGAGAGGGCTGTTCGGTTGGGAGGGGAGAGAGAGGGAGAGGGCTGGTCGGTTGGGAGGGGAGAGAGAGGGAGAGGGCTGGTAGGTTGGGAGGGGAGAGAGAGGGAGAGGGCTGGTAGGTTGGGAGGGGAGAGAGAGGGAGAGGGCTGGTAGGTTGGGAGGGGAGAGAGAGGGAGAGGGCTGGTAGGTTGGGAGGGGAGAGAGAGGGAGAGGGCTGGTAGGTTGGGAGGGGGAGAGAGAGGGAGAGGGCTGGTAGGTTGGGAGGGGAGAGAGAGGGAGAAGGCTGGTAGGTGGGAGGGGAGAGAGAGGGAGAGGGCTGGTAGGTTGGGAGGGGAGAGAGAGGGAGAGGGCTGGTAGGTTGGGAGGGGAGAGAGAGGGAGAGGGCTGTTCGGTTGGGAGGGGACGAGAGAGGAGAGGGCTGGTAGGTTGGGAGGGGAGAGAGAGGGAGAGGGCTGGTAGGTTGGGAGGGGAGAGAGAGGGAGAGGGCTGGTAGGTTGGGAGGGGAGAGAGAGGGAGAGGGCTGGTAGGTTGGGAGGGGAGAGAGAGGGAGAGGGCTGGTAGGTTGGGAGGGGAGAGAGAGGGAGAGGGCTGGTAGGTTGGGAGGGGAGAGAGAGGGAGAGGGCTGGTAGGTTGGGAGGGGAGAGAGAGGGAGAGGGCTGGTAGGTTGGGAGGGGAGAGAGAGGCCCAGTCGGTTTTGTCGTGGGCAATAATCAACAAAACCGGCGATCACAAGTTCAAATTCCGGCATTGGCACAGATGGGGAACTGCTCTGCTTATAATTCCCGTCAGTATCAGAACAGAACACTTTACAGCAGCTTCCTCCTAGATAACGTGTCACAACCCTCTTTTATACCACCTGTTAACATTCCAGGACTTTGCCATGAGCCATGTCTTTATAAAACACGTCTTTATGACACCCTGATTCCATCCACTAGATGAAATATCAAACATGTTCATCTCTGATTAACATTTTCCAGAAAGGTCTTGGCAAAATGATTCACATTACCACATAGGTAGAGGACATCTAGAGCGGCAGGCAGCCTAGTGGTTAGAGCATTGGACTAGTAACCGAAAGGTTGCAAGATCGAATCCCCGAGCTGACAAGCTAAAAATCTGTCGTTCTGCCCCTGAACAAGGCAGTTAACCCACTGTTCCTAGGCTGTCATTGAAAATAAGAATTTGTTCTTAACTCACTTGCCTAGTTAAATAAAATAAAAATACATTTGTTTACTATGCTTTCAACTATGTTTCTCACTTTAATTTCAGGATAGTACATTAATTAGTACATTAGCAAATCAATTAATTGACAGAGAGCTAACATAGCTAATGCTAAGTAAGAGTGTCCTTGGCTGTGGGACAACAGTGGTCTTGTTTTTGCTCCATCACGCCTCCTCACCATGAGTAGATGTGACATGGGGTGGTCAGTGCATTAATTGGGGATTACCTGGTGAAGCGCACTTTGCAGATGGCGCACTCATAGGGCTTCTCTCCCGTGTGCGTGCGGATGTGGCGGGGTAGCTTGCCTGCACCCTGGATGACCTTGGAGCAGATGGGGCACTTCTGGAAGGCCTTGGAGCGCATCTTCCTCTCCCCTCCGCCCCCTCTCTCTTCTCCTCCCTTTCCTCCCCTCTCTCCTCCCCCCCTCTCTCTCTCTCGGCTAGAACCGCCCCGTGCCGTCCAGAGGGGCAGCAGTCCCTGTGAGACGGCGGCAGCGGCATCCTCGTGCTGCGTGCTATTAAAGTAATTCAAGTAAAACTCCACGTCCGGGTCCTCTCCCTCCCCCAGCTCCTCCCCGGCCGCGGCCCGCTCCTTCTGCCTCTCGATGGAGTCCATCATCTTCTGCAGGAGGGCGCTGGCCGAGCCCCTCTCTCCATCCCGCCCCCCCTCTTCCTCCCCCTCTTCCTCCGTCTCCAGTTTGGGCTTCGTTGGGAGGTAAAAGTGGCCGTTCTGGGCTGGGGCATAGAAAGAGGCCCCTGGCTCCCCTCCGTTACCCCTGGCCCAGGCCAGCATGTCCCCGCCACTTTCAGAGTGCTCCATCTCCCCTTCATCCTCCTCATCCTCTTCCTCTTCATCTTCAGGGTCCTGTGTGGGGACCTGGGTCAGGGCGAGGTCCAGGGGAGAGTAGTACTCTCGGGGGCCCCCGGGGGCCCCGTTACTTTGGGCCCCATTGCCATGATTAAAGTGCAGGTGTGTGGGCATGTCCCTGAGCTCTGGTGTGCTGCAGCTGCTGCTCCAGTGGGCCCCTCTCTGGAAGTACTGTAGATACTCCTGGGCCCGCAGTCGATTCCCCTGCTCCACCTCTCCTCCTCCACCTTTCCCCTCCTCCTCCTCATCATCATCATCCTCCTCTTCTTCTTCTCCTCGCTCACTGCCCGCCTACGAAAAAATAAACAGGATTCCATTACTCTCATACAATGTCTAATAGAATGTGAGTGGACACATGCATATCATATTCACACAACAGAAACATACACGACTATGAACATGGCCATGCTACTGCTATTCTACACGCTCCCCACCATGTGAATGTTGTAGCTTAACTGCGATAGGTTTTGTCTGTAGAATGCAGCTTGTGAAAGAGCACCCTGTCCTGAGACTCAGAGACTGGTGTTGGCTTAGCATGGGTAAATGTTTCGAGGTCAGTGTTATTGTGACCCCAGGGTGTGGATGTGTGTTTGGCAGTGTGTGAGAGAGACACTAATAAAGAGCATGATGTGATGGCCAGACAAAGACTGATGACTGAGTGTTATTTTGTTAGCGTGACGTGATGAGGTTGTGTGGTACGTGGTCTGTGGTGGCGCATTTGGATGGAGCTCCAGAATGGCACTTGCAACACAATAGTTTTAACAACTCAAAACAAGAGTGGTTTGACTGGTTTCCACAGAGGCCATACTGAATACATGTATTTTAACTTTCAGAAACTTTGGATAAAAACGTTTGTCAAGTGACCATATTTTGATGCGAGGCTTGTGATGTAATGGTAAGACAGAGACTGTTGACGGAGTATTGGTAAGTTAGCGTTGTCATGACGACCAGCCTACCGGCGGGGAGAGCACTTTGGTGTCCAGCAGGTGAGTGCAGACTTCCTGGACGGGCGAGATCTCCAGCAGGTGAGCAGCGGCCAGGATGTCTCCCACGGAGCTGTGGCTGACGGTCAGCGTGGCTGTGTAGGCAAAGTCCAGCAGGGCGCCTAGGGCCTCGGCTGCCACAAAGTCGATGGAGTAGACGTGCTGCTGGTCGGCAGTTGGACCAGAGGTGAATAGCTTGTAGAAGTAGGGGCTGCAGGAGGCCAGGACCGAGCGGTGGGCGGGGAACTCCCTCTCCTGGTTGACCAGGAGCACGTCACACAGCAGGCCGCTGAGGCGCTGCTTGTTCAGGCTGCCCAGGATGTCTGCGCTGTGCTCGGGGAAGGGGATGCCCACCAGGCCCTCCTCCGCCGCCTCCCCTCTCCCTCCTCCTCCACCCCCAGTGCCCCTGAGCCGCCGCCCGCCCCTCCCGCCGGCTCCCAACGACATCTTCCACCAGCCTGCCGCAGAGCCGCCAATCACAGCCGCCGCCCGCGTGTCCGTCCTGCCGTCTATCCGTCTGCCTGTCTGAGGGAGGAAGAAGAGGGGGAGAAAAGGAGGAGGAGAGAATCAGTTCTCAGTCTTTAAAACACAATACACAGATGCCCAATTCAATTCCTAGCCCAAAGTCCTAGGGATTTGGTAGGTATTACAGTAGCAATATGGTAATAGCACCACGTGCATGGCCATAACTACATACATTTGAGGACACCGAGGTCCGGACCACTGTATTTTTTTCTAATTTGAAAAAAAGTCAAATAATAAAAGGATATATTTTGTACACAATAAATTAAATCAATATAATATTGCTCAAAGCTCAGAACGCTTATATTCTTCATCGGACTGAGTCCTAATCGCGCCTGCCTGTTTGCGAAAGAATGGAATCATGAACAGTGGTTTGCTTGTTATGTTCGCCTGCGCCCCCGGATTTGCCATTTTAGCAGCACATGGAATTTATAGTTTACCCATTACCCACCTTTTTTTACCACCACATCGCTGCTACTAATACAGAATCGTAAATAATATTCTATTTGTTGACCCCTTTTTCATGATATCCAATTGGTACAGTCTTGTCCAATCGCTGCAACTCCCGTATGGATTCGGGAGAGGCCAAGGTCGAGAGCCATGCGTCCTTTGAAACACGACCCTGCCAAGCCGCACTGCTTCTTGACACACTGTTCGCTTAACCCAGAAGCCAGCCGCACCAATGTGTCAGAGGAAACACTGTGCAACTGAAGTCAGCGTGCATGCACCCGGCCCGCCACAGGGAGTCGCTAGACTGCGATGGGACAAGGACCTCCCGGCCGGCTTAACCCTCCCCTAACAATTGCGCGCCGCCTCATGAGTCTCCCGGTCAAGGCCGGCTGGGACACAGTCTGGGATCGAACCCGGGTCTGTAGCGACGCCTCTAGCCTTAGACCACTCCGCCACTTGGGAGGCCCCGTAAATAATATTCTAATAATTTTATAATACAATCATCTATGTGCTCCATTGATGTCTGTCTGGGCGAAGCTTGATTAGTAATGGCTCGGAATACAAAATGTGAACGCTATGTAATTTGAGATATCTCTTATCTATGTAAAGAGTTGATGATTTTAAGCAATGACTGAACAGTTGCTGATGCTAGGTGTCAGTGTGATTCAGTTCTCATATTTCCCCCCTTTCAGGGGTATAACATTACAATTGTATAGCTAATTGATGGTGGGAGGAGCTATAAGGGGACGGACTCATTGTGATGGCTGGAATGGAATTATTGGAACGGAGTCTAAAATATGGTTTCCATGTTTGATACCATTCCATCTATGCCATTCCAGTCTTTACAATGAGTCCATCCTCCTATAGCTCCTCCCACCATGCCTGCCCTGCTAATAGGCTGTGTGTTTCTAGATGGACTGCCGTGAATGAACCTACACTAGCTTGTTTTTGATGTTCTCTTAACAGCATTTGAACTTTTTTTTTTGCTTATATAGAAATGCAGTAGATGGTCTTCAACTTCGGGTCGGCAGGTAGCCTAGTGGTTAGAGTGTTGGGCCAGTAACTGAAAGGTTGTTAGATCGAATCCCCGAGCTGACAAGGTAAAAATCTGTCGTCCTGCCACTGAACAAGGCAGTTAACCCACTGTTCCTAGGCCGTCATTGAAAACAAGAATGTGTTCTTAACTGACTTGCCTAGTTAAATAAAGGTAAAATATGTTTTTTTTTTTATAAAAACTCCCCGACCTCACTAAAACCCTGGTTACGGCCCTGACCATGTGGTAGGCTAGGTGGAATTTCCTCTGTAATTTTTCCATCCACCCAGATATATAAGAAGTGCCTCAGGGTAAAGGCTGCTGGTTATTTAGGAATTGTGTAAGAAAGTAATTTAAAATGCTCCGACAGGCTTCAGCACCTGAGAAAATACATGAAAATAATATTGGGTTAAAATTTTGCTCACTAATGCCACAATAATGTGGCGTGCCATTAATATCCACTGGGCACACACTGGTTTAATTAGTGTTTCTTCCACGTACTTTCAATTCCATTACGTTGAACTAACTAGGTCCGGGACGATACCAGTATTGCGATACTCGTAAGTGTAATGGCAAGGATTTTTTTTGGAAAAAGTCCCTAATGTTGGAAACAAACATCATTATGTTGTCATCCAGAGTCAGATGAATTATTTTCCAAGCTATAGCCCACAATATTTTACATACAAAAGGTTTTTAAAAGGACCAAAGAGTGAACTGCTTCGTGTTTTCATTTTTGCCATAGAAAAAAACATTACGATACTGGTTTCTTCACAGCCCTAGAACCAACGTGGAATAAAAATTGATACTGTAGATCAATCACTATTAAATCATGTCAGAGTTCCTATTGGCCAGTTTAGCTAAAGAACTGGACGTTTTCAAAACTACAGTCCTCTACAACACCAGGCCCCAGAGTTCATTAAAGAGCCTGAAGGGCCTGGAGGTGAGCCATGTTGTAACATCACCACCATACAAACACTACAGATACCATTGATTTCACTGACAAACAGCTACTGGCCGACATACTGGCTTTACAGACCAATCTAATAGAAACTACAGTATAGCTATGGCATACATCCTTTTTGGCCAACATTTCCCATACATAGTCAGTGTTGAAATATCTGTCATCCATGCTGTATCTGCGGTATCTGTAATGCTGGATGTATTGGCCCACTGCTGAACCTATTACCATGAGAGAGAGTGAAGGGCAGTTTGAGGGAGAGCAGGGAGGATCAGAGTGCATGCTGGGAGGAGGAGCAGGGCTGGGACTGTACAGCAGCCTGTGCGTCGCTCTGTGTCAGTTAGGAAAGGGGGAGGAGGGGGGAGGAGGGGGGAGGGGGTTACAGACCCTGTGGAAAAACCTCACTGGAGGAGGAGGACACGCACAAGCTGCGAGGGAACGGTATTAAAAAGGGAGGTTGTCAATCCGGTCTGAGCCGGTTACCCCACCCTTTACTGTGTGCCAAGTTTCAGGAAGGCTGTCCCCTCGCTCACGTGTGTGTGTGGGGGGGGGTGGGGGGTGGGGAAGATTAAAATGATCGACTGCAGCTTGCAATGCCCGGGGGAGGGGGGCTCGGCAACACAAGTCCTTCCTGATTTGTCCATTTACAAACACACTTACAAGCACAGACAAACACACACATTAAATAAAGCCCCCCCTCCCTTCTCCATCTGCCAGGGAGACCCAGCAGGGGGTGAGGCAAGTGGGATTATTCTCTATAAGAGCAACGCATTCAAATGACATTCCTTCAGATTAAGCCTCTTGGTATGTACACTAGCCGTGCTCAACCTGGCTGCCTCTCCTCTCCCCTGCTCGGCTCTCTCCCACACCTCCTCACAAAGCAACGCCTCTCTCCACACCTAGAGATCTGGCACCGCAGCAACACTAACCACAGGTCATACTCCAGTAACGCTTTCTGAAAAGTCAACTCTGGGTAGTGCTAGAAACCTAATTGCACTTTCTCTGATGTTAACTCCACTCCTTCAACAAAGAGGAAAAATCCTTAACAAGACCTGTCAATCATGCCACCTCATAATGTGAAATTTAAATGCTTTACTATGGTAAACCGGTACATCTGTCTTGTGGTAATCTTAAAACAAACAAGCTTGCAAATGGAAATAATACTGTCCCACTTGGTTCCCTGTGGAGTAGTTTGTGTCTTTTATTCATGACACAATGTCCTTTCATTTCGGCTCAAGCCAAGTTAGAGCACTTTCTTTCTCCTTTAACCCCCTACTATTTTATATGCACCTGACCACACAGCCACTACAACCTCTCCCATTGTCTTTCTGATAAAACTGCCCTGTCTGACGTGGGAACATTTGATTATCCTCCACCTCTCATTTGAATATGCTGAGGGAGGGGAGCGAGGACAGAGACTCAGAGAGAGAGCGAGAGACAGCGAGAGAGAGAGTCGGAGAAGGCAACCGCAGGGTTAACGGTTATGTCCTTCACAGTGTGGAAATAGATCCTGGGTGAGCCCACAGAGACCTCAGCCAAGTCAACCTGCTCTCACTGATGCTGCTGCTTACTGCACCAAGCTGCTGGGCTGGCCCCTGGTGCAAACCTGCTTACACATTATCCTCAGGACATACACGCCCGACCCTGGGTCACACGCAGATCTGTGGAGGCTGAGAGGAGTTAAAAACAGTCTCATAGGCTACCTCATACAGACCAGTCACCATTGAGGCATGCAGCTGTCCTGTCTTGTACACAGGAGCTATGGGGAAAGGAGAAGAGTCCAGGCCCAGGATGAACCCACAGAGAGCCCCACAGAAAGAAAGAGGAGGAAACAACAGTGCAAACAAACCTGATCCTGACACCTACTCATGGCTTGAAACATTCCTTATCACTTATTCATGGCTGTGGGTGACAGCGGCCACAGCGCCACACCGTGTCCCCAACGTCTCAGCGTCTCAGTTCCCAGGGCCACCACCGACCCAGCGTTGCCTGCCTAGTTCACTAGATCCTACTCTGCACGCACAGGGTGCTGCTTTGCAAGTCAAACCACTACTTACTGCTGCAGATCCCACCACCCCACCCCTCCCCTACCTGCCCCCACTCACTCAACCCCCCCCCCCCCCCCCCCATGCGTGCCCAGCAAACATGGAGAACAGCTATCGAGATTAGATTTCGGGGACGATCCCATGCAAGACACTCTGAGCTGAACATCGACTTTGTTTCAGTTCTATTGAACTTTGTCTATTTGGCTTTTAACACCTGACTGTGATAAATGGGCTTCTGTCCTAGATAGAACCCTTGTTATTTAATGACCAATACAGTGACACCTTGTGTTTATACTGGTAGTTATAAAACCTGTAATACACTGGGTGGTGCTTTATACTGGAAATACAATCTCAGGTCAACTGGGACCAGGATCAAAGAAGCTACAGTCTTTGTCTGACACATACCGTTCATTCCTGGAGTAAAATGACTATCAACCTTACCCACGACAAGCTCCGGTGTTCCTTACATCACCAAAATGAAAGTCGCTGAAACTGAGTGTTTTGCTATGATGCTTTTGAAGAGCAGTCAACCCCACACTTCTTTGTTTCCCTGCTGAAGGGAGCAACACAGAGACCAGAAAACAAGCATCCTTAGCAGAACAAGCAGTGCAAGTGTGTGGGGGATCAGTGATCTGTGAATAATTTAACTCCAACCACACTGGAGCAATTACAGTAGACTAGGGTAGAACTCATAGAAGCATAGGGTGGGTGATATAGACAGCAGAGTGCAAACAGGTTGGCTTTCCCTGGCTGACTGTCACGGGCTAAGACCAGCCCCCTGTTGATTGAGCCCAGAGAAAGGGAATCACTGGACCGGGGTCACCAGGGTTCAAGGTCATGTCACAGAGGATATTACAGGATAATCAGAAATACTATGGGGAGGAGGGGGACAGGGGCTGGCCAGTTCCAAGAAGAACAGGATTCTGACTGAGGCTGAGCCTGGCCTAGTGTGGCTGTGTGAATCATTACTGCCAGGATTCCCGGGATAACAAACCTGATAGGTCCTGAGCAGGAAGAGGGCGAACCACTGATAAAACTGGAGGTGGGGCTGTGCTGCTCAACTTGAAACAGGGCAGACGGCTGCCAAGAATCAGACACAATGCCCCTGACTGAAAGGTAGTGGGCGAGGCCATCTTAAACAAACTCACAACCTTGACATCAGCCCAAGGAATACTGTAAATGTAATGTGCTTGGAAAGTGTCTGAGAGACTCAAGAAACCTTTTCTTAGCCCCTATAAGAAACTATCCCTTCACACTGCAGGAGGGCTTAGACACTATTATATAAAGTCCTTATATCACATTTGTCAATAAAGGTTAAGTGCAAGAGGAAGTGGGAGATTTTTATGATTTCATATCAAAGGTCTAAGTTCTTTAAGGGTACCATTACCCCAGAGATCAAGAGATAGCTGGAGAGCCACTGTTGAGAATCAATAACTGACTACTGTATGGGTTTACAGTACCATCCCCCTTCTCCTAGCAAAGTAAAGTAAACCAAAGTGAAGGCTCGACTTGGCTTTCCTTGCCTCCCTCCTCCAGCCTGAACTAGCTGGTCCAGAAACAGACTTGCACATCTGGCAGCACCGTTTCAAACAGAGACACAACCTCTTTTACTGCTGGAACTATACTTCCCTAACGCTGCCATGCTGTCAGTCAGGAAGTAGTGGATCCAAACTCACAGTAGCACTAAAATCAGCTGCACCCCTAGTAGGCGGTTAGCTACACCCATAGTAGAGCCAGGCCCAGCAGCAGTAGCCCTTCTCCCCTCAGCCCTGCGCCATTCTGTGCAGGCGGCTGTGCATTGTGTGCAGAGGACTTCCTGTGTGTCTGTGACAGGCGTGTAACAGAACCCGCTCTGTTATCAGATGACCATCCCTCTCTCTCTCTTCCAGACACTGCACTGCGCTGTGCCCCTGCTGGCCAACCACATCGCCCACATCCCCTTCAGCCTGCTGAGAAGGCTAGAACAACGTCTGGAAATGAGGCAGGAACTCACCAGCCATGAGATTGTCATATGGTACCCTCTGATCACAGGAGACTTAAGCGAACACTCCTCTCTCCATACGTAGTACCAAGGTCAACATGGGATTTCTCAGACAATAGATTACTCAGAGAAAAATGTGTGACATCTTGGAGACAACCCACCGCGAATAAAGGAAAGTGTAAAAAGTGAAGTCCCACTCACAACACAACGGCCTACTCTTACCCTGGGCTGCATCTGAGCCTCTAATTTGATCAGGTTGTGTGAGCTGCTTCATAACCCAGCAGGCCCAGGACAGCCCCTATCACTCCCCCCAGACTCCACAACAACAACACAACAGACAGAGCCGTGTCTGTGTGTCTGTCTACTTGGGACAGGAACAGTGGGACATTTAGCTGCTGACAAGGGGAGTTCCCCCTTAATAATGGGGCAGCTTATAGTTCAGTGCACCACCCAAAAGCAACATTAGCCCAAAATGAGGCCTTCCAAAGACTGTCAGTAAGCATGCATGCAACCTGTCTCCTCCTGTCGCTGTGGACCTGCTAGTTTGGGGCATTATGGTGCACAACATACAAGAATATCAAACTGTATTCAACATGCTCACCGCCAAATTGATGGGTGGTGTCTAGGGCCTACCCACAGCCACTGAAGTCCCCTGCAATTCCCCTGGATGCTATTGTGGGTAACATGGAGCGTCCCGATTTAACCTCTTAGTGGAATTTATTCAGGCCGAAAGTAAGTGCAGCCTTTTGCAATTGGTACTCAGGGGTAGCAAAAGTAACATCAGAACACTTTGACATTTGAGAGACGAATACATCTAAACACCTCTCAGTTGTGGGTGTCTTTATTACAATCCAATATGCCCCTTCCTCTCTCTCTTACCCACACACTTCAAAACAAGTCCAACAAGTATGGGTTGCCAGAAATATGCATCTGTGAATTAGAATATATGTTATGGTTCCTGCAACGTCTTTTGACAAACCACCAACTGACAGACAGACAGAGACACACTGTAGGCTAAAATACGTTGTGACACAAATCACACAATGCCAAGAGGGCTACTTGAGGCGAGCGGGATGAAGAGAGTGACAAAAAGGAGGGTGTGGGCAGCCGGGGAGAAGAACAACTGAAGGAGGGTGTGGGCAGCCGGGGAGAAGAACAACTGAAGGAGGGTGTGGGCAGCCGGGGAGAAGAACAACTGAAGGAGGGTGTGGGCAGCCGGGGAGAAGAACAACTGAAGGAGGGTGTGGGCAGCCGGGGAGAAGAACAACTGAAGGAGGGTGTGGGCAGCCGGGGAGAAGAACAACTGAAGGAGGGTGTGGGCAGCCGGGGAGAAGAACAACTGAAGGAGGGTGTGGGCAGCCGGGGAGAAGAACAACTGAAGGAGGGTGTGGGCAGCCGGGGAGAAGAACAACTGAAGGAGGGTGTGGGCAGCCGGGGAGAAGAACAACTGAAGGAGGGTGTGGGCAGCCGGGGAGAAGAACAACTGAAAGTTAATAAACGAATGCAGGAGTTCCCAAGGGCAGTGGGCAAAGTTTCCAGTGGCGGCTCGTTCTCTACACTTCACTAATGAGGAGAAATTGTCCACAAGAGGTGTCACATTTTCTTCCATCATGTCACAGTTGTGCCTGAGGGTAAGGAGGGAGATATCATCTGTAGCTGACTCACTTATTACATTAATAACACCATTAATAACCATTAACATTACACCATTAACATTACGCACAATCACACTATTTTAGATGATCAAATTAAAAATCCTCATTTTAAATCAACCCAGTAAGTACAGTGTTAAAATGTCACAGTGTGTATTCCCAAATCTTTAAGACAACAGTCTCTCTAAACATGATGTGCTCTACCTGCTCTGAACAGTGCCCTATTTGCCATCTTTTTTTTAATCTGCAAGTGGGTCAGGAGCTCTGAAGCCCCATCCCCTCCCTCCCTCACACACACACACACACACACACACACACACACACACACACACACACACACAGAGAGAGAGAGAGAACCTGGTATTTATTTCCTCAGCTCTCCTCCTTTCTCCTCAGTGTCAGGGGAGAGAGAGTGCAGTTTGAGCTCTTACCAGCTGGGCAGAAGCACGTGTCCCTTCCCCAGGCCCTGTCCGGCTCTCCTGTCTCCGTGTCTGGGTAGGGCCCTGCCTGCTGCCTCAGTACTGGAGCTTTTGCAGACAGGAAACTTCCGAGTGGCCCTAGTCATACAGGCAAGCCCTTGCCTGATTCCACACAAGCAGACACCTACTCCCACCCTCTATTTTCAGCCCACTGCTCTTGCATATCTTCCTCATCTGTGATTGGCTTGACAGCCGCTCACTCACCACACCTCCTTGCTGGGATAGGCTGGCAGCTGTTCTCTTTTCTGTATGGCCAAGGGCAAGGCACTCTGGGATGTAGAGTCCTTAAATGCTATTTGACCTGCTACACAGCCCTTGCTGTGAACTACGAGTCCCAGCTTTCCGTCCCTCGCCACCCCCACTGCTCCAAGCCTGTTCCAACGTAAGCACTCTGGGCAGAATTATACACTACAGTATGTTGCTAGCAGGATGCCAGGTATTAAAAGTACAGATCAGCCATCAAACAGGGCCGTGCTGCATACTAACAAATGGCTCTCGGCCAGAACCGTCACAGCCAAACACTGTATTCAGTGAGACTACACCTCTGTCTACGTTTTAAACACACTTCAAGAGGCCTGACCAAATTAAAGACAAATTTCTATTCTGATCAATTCCAAACCAGGAGGAAAGAAGGACCAACCCAGCAAAAATATATGTAAACACATTGCTCGTAACTTTTCCCTCCAAGCATGATTTCTTAGTGAATGACAAATTCTGAAAAGTTGTCATTTGCTTGTCATCGTACCTTGTTCAACATAATTATTTTTGGTTCCTCCTTCCTCTAGTTCAGACCCCCCCTCCCCGAACACCCCATCCACCTCATCCTCTAAGTGCTTCCACCTGCCTGAAAAGTTAATGCCTCAAACACACCAAATAAAACTGAATCATCCCCCAAAAGGTAAAAGCAGGAATAAGATAAGTATTTTACGAGGAATAAAAACATATCCATAACTACTGCCTGAGACACCCCCCCCCCCCTCCCTCCCCTCCCCTTTCGCTCTCTCCTCTCTCTCTGTCCCCCTCCCTCATTCCTTTCTCCTCTCCTTCTGTGCCTGCTCCCTCCGGTCGACAGGCCCTGGGCGGACAGCGGGGTGTAAGCGGGGGTGCTTTTAGCTCACCTGCGATGGCCGTGGTGGTGCTTGTTATGGGTCAGCCCTCCTCTCCTCCTCTCTCTCCCTCTCTCTCTAACTGTCGTGCTGCTCAAAGCCCCGTATGCGCTAACCAAGCGCCAGCAGATCAACTCAATTCCCTTCCTGGTTTCTGGAGGGCAAAGAGGTCCCTCCCTTTCTCGCTCTCTCTCACCCTCTCTCTCTCTTAAAGAAACAGCATTCCACTAGATGTTTCTCTTGCTCTCCTCTCTGGGGAGAAAAATAAAAGTGATTGGTCTGCGATCAAGAATGGACATTTGTCATATCAATGACATAATTGACAATGAGAACTTGACTTCATCCTCTTGCTGTCGGTACAGTTGACAACAGAGTCCATATTAATTGGGCATGAACTGATTGTAGTTCTTACCTTAGTCTTTTCTCTTCTACCGAATCGCACCCACCCATCCCATAGCCTGAGGTCATAGTGTCCCACCCCAAAAACAAGCCTTGGTACATTCCAGGACACAGGGGCTGCCAGTAACCCCCTAGACTCTCAATCTCTCCCTCCCCACGTTCTACTAGAATACCTGTACCTTTTACAGGTAAGACTACAGAACATGCCTCACCTCTTGTCATACTAATCCCACTTTTACCAAGGCTTCTTAGGTGGCGTGTAAGACACCAGTCAAAATCAAATCGTTCGGCTTTATCTCTCTTATAAGGACAATGCATTTTGACTGATTTCTAACATGCCTACGCACTTTTTACATTTTCTACACTGCACACCTGGACAGTTAGTCAGAGTGGGATGGAGATCTTCCATACTCCAAACAGGCATCACACTGAGTATGAACACGTTATCATGTATGAAGTGAAATGGCTTACCTTATGTAATGTGATGTAACAGCTAGCCATGACTGGTGTCTCCTCGGTCTGACTGGAATCTGTTGCACCCCACACTGTGTGGCATGGCTTGGCACTGTGAGAAGAACTAGGTTAGGCATGCTCTGACAGCATGTGGGGAGGCAGTAACACACCCAGCCTAGAGGACAGTGTCAGCACTACAGCAGGTAGCAGAGGTAGTTCACAATCAGACAAAACACAGAATATATCAAATATATACATCCCTCAAACTGAACTCTGTACCTGGAAGCTGTTCCACTGGATTTGTTCCCCTTTAAAATCAGGGACAGATTTAGACCTGGGACACCAGGTGGGTGCAGCTCATTATCAGGTAGAACAGAAAACCATTAGGTTTTTGAATACCCCGGCTATACGGACAATTAATGTAAACTATTTACACTAGAATAACAGCTAGAAATCAATAAATGAATCCATGCTGACAGTACTGCAGTTTAACATCCAATACATTGTACATCTGAACGATTGAACTATACAGTTTTCAAGTCTTAAATAATTAGCGAACCATCAGACTGGTTAATTTTCCCTTCTGGTTGGCAGGTCAGATGATGTCAGCCATTTTTATTACAATACAGTCCAATATAAACGAGCCTCACCCACCACAAACACCCACCAGCAACTCTGCTTTTGTCATTTGTGGCTGAGTCATGGTTGACTTAATTCAGGCCAAAGACGAGAAACATTAATCAAACACTTAAAAGCAATACGGAATGTATCTCCTAAAGTGTTTTGGTTTTAAAATAAGTATCCAAAGCATAGTTTAAGGGAAGCTGTGTTATAGCTACAGTACATGACTCGAGAGTTGAAGACTCCTTGGATATGTGTAGCATGTCATAACCTGGGTCAAGAGCATCATTTGGCACTTACCTCCTGTCTTTCCTCCGTAAGTATCTGGTCGTGTCCTGTTTCTAAAGGAACGCTCCTGGAAGAGGGCAAAGCCATTCAGTTCGCCCAATAGAAAGCACTATTTAACGGTTGTTCCATAACTAACCACAAAACTCCCCACATAAAAACAAAATTGCCATATACATTCACAAATACGTTTTATTTTTTACATTATAACAATATCCAACACATTTTCTTTAGATAAAACGAAATTTCTTACATTTCTGTCTAAACGAGTCAAAATATTTTTCTTAAGACTGCAAAATAGCACTTGCGTAAAGTTTATATAGCTTTATACACATACAGGCGACAATGCCGTAACTTTGTTAGCAACAAATGCAAGTCTATTGGAAATTGTAAAGGTCAGCCAGAAGCAGATTATATATACAGGGGCTCTTACAGACGACAGGCTAATGAATACATGCTACCCCAACCCCCACCAGAGCCAGTAACCACGGCTTCACCAAAAGAAAGCTTGGCGTGTAGGTTACACTTACTCACGCAAAGCAGAACAGTGCGAGCAGAACCAAAAACACTGGGGGAATAAAGAGTCGACTGGCAAAAATCTGAACATTTCAGAGCGTCTGTAGTCAAGGTGTTGGACATATTCTGACTTGACACAGATGTGCGTTTCAGGCAGTTGATACAGATACAAGTTTAAAAAAAATAATAAAAAAAACATGATCTCGAGTGTCTGGAAAATATATAAGATAGCAAATGATATCATTTTGTAAAATGAGCACATTTGATAACTACGTAATTACTATTATAGTCAAATAAAAATGTCAACATTCAAAGTACTCCTCTCTCAAAACTGTACTGGTCATGAATGTACAAAACAAAGTACTTTGATAAGGCATTAAATGCAAAACATTAGTAGTCACGATGAGTACCTTCTTTGGTTTGCTGTCCTCCTGTGAATACAAAGCACTTGACTCCAGTGATTTCTGTCATGGACACTTTTTCTTTGTCAAAGATGGCCCCTCTACAGCCGTCACTAATATGCAGTTGCACAAACCATTAACAACTCTCTTGCCAATATTAATACAGAATGTATCAATACAAATGTGGTAAGATGATATCAATGACAATTCATTAAATTATAACCTGGCAGCCCTTTCATGCCTTGTACCTTCTTTTTAATATGATGATTGGAGAAAAATATCATGACTAGTGTGTAGATCTACCCTGCCACTGGTATGGGAATCTGTGGTCATACATTGAGTCAATTGGCCCTGTTGATGATATGTGTACTTTAGAGAGAGTGCTGAAACCTTTTTTTAAGAGCAAGACGAAAAGGGTGCCAAAGTGTGTGTGTGTGTGTGACAGTGAGACACCATGGATCCTAATGTGGGAAGCAGTTTGGCGTTGGGCTGTTCATTCTGTGATGCGGGTTGGGGTGCTGGGTTGGTTGAGGCCCATGGTTTTACACATCCAGCCAGCAAAGTCCACCTCCTCCACCTCAGCACGCTTGATAAACGTGTGGTTCTAAACAATAACAAAACAGCAAACGCAAGTTAGTTAATACATCAGAATTAGTTGATGGCTAATATCGAAAGGGCATGTACAGTAGAGGTAACATAGCCACAGTGGTCGCTTTAACGCAGAATTTAGGCGTTTTTCCACACACAATTATTTTAGATAAAACGCATAAGAAATATATTGCTGCCTTTTGTCAAAGTAGATCTGAAATGCTTCTTATTGTAATTTCTGCTCGGCTTCAGATTCATTTTGTGATTCAGTTGCACTTCTCCACCGGATGAGAAATCTTTGCGCTCATCATCAGACCAATCAAATCCCTGCATTCTCTCACAGGCATTCCATCAGCTGACAGTGCTTTGACTGATGTGAAGCTACTTTTATCCAATAATTTTCTCTTTGTATTTTTCTCTGGTAAAATTATAGATTAATTTAAAGCAAAACATTAGAAAGAATGTAGCCAGCTAAATGTCCTATGACAAACATTAGATATGCTGGCCATGTATCATTTTTTAAATAAAAAATAAATAAAAAAAACTCATTGTAAACTAATTTTCTTGTGTGGCTCCTAGCCAAAAAAGCATTGCACTTCTGTTGTCATCTAATGAAAATGAAGCAATTTTCTGCCGAATCTGTTGCACTAGCGTATTTTGTAGGTTACTTTCTAAATGTAATCCATTACAGTTACCTATCCAAAATTGTAATCAGTAACGTAACTTTTAGATTACCCAAACTCAGTAACAATCTTATTACATTCCATTACTTTTAGATTACTTTCCCCTTAAGAGAGTAATTAGAAGACAAAAATGTATGTTACCAATTGAAACACATCTATTGCAGGATAAATCAATGTTCAAGTTTACAAGGCTGGCCATATGTTAAATTCTACTTTATGGGTTGGTTATGTAGGATTCTTCTAACCCATCGATTTCTACTACATATAATAATACGATTAAATTATATCTTTACATTAAAAACCCATCCATCAGAATTCCAGTCATTCCAAAAAATGTTATACCCCTTGATCTTCAAGAATAGGACTTTGAAATATGGAATTATAGATTAGCCAAATAGTTTTACCTGAGCATAACCCCAAAACTAAAGACTTATTAGCCAGCCCTACTCTGTTGTTTATGATTTTGTTGTTATGGAGGACTGATTGGGCTCATTGATTTGAGTTGAAAAATAAATGCTGCGCTCATGGAATGGCATGCTTTGAACATTACTGAAAAGTGGTATTTACATGTGAAAAATGAATGCTGCATTTGCTATAGGCCTATTTAACTTTTTGTTGGTGTTTTGCTAAAAAGCTGAGGGATGGGCCTGGAGAAATGTAACCACTCTCAAATTAATAGACAGAGCTATGGATGCAAGGACTGTCATTTATAAGTTATATTCTTCAAGAATCAATCTATGGATGGATATATATATAATTTACAAGTCCAAAAATGGATGCAGCAACTACAGATTGCCCCTTTAAGTCTATCAAAAGTGTGTGAGTTTGAACATGTGTCCATTAGGCCAATGGATTACATTTTTTTATCAGCATGAATTAGACTGAGCAATGAAAGCCCCACTTTTATTCCATAGGCTGGGATCCGCACTGTGCAGCTGTTGCAAGAGCGCATTTTTCAGACTGTCCACTGGTTTAAAAAAACAATGATTGATAAGCAGCTTAAACTTCTTGAATTCAACCATTATTGGGTTCAAATACATATTTAGATTTGTGAACAGCCATCCACAACAGCCACAATCCGTAAGGCGCAAATAGCTAAATGAGAGAGCAGCAGTGTGATTCAAATGTAGATATCAATAAGTGATATCTGTATCGCCGTAGACTACACCACTGCTGTCATCCTTACCTCCAAGCGTTTATTCAAGTTGGATAATCTTTGGATGCCGACAGCAGTCACACCATTGGAAGATATAGCTTGGAATGTAGCCTACAAAAGCCTATTCCTGCTCTTTTCCCGCAATCCATCAAACCAATTTGGTGTGACATCAGTGTTCTCTGACTTTCTGACTTGTGGTCAGACATACTCAGGTGGAATAAACTTACGCCTTTTTTCAATGCTGATTTGAATGTCATTGAGAGAACAGAAGTGTGAAAGGTTTGCAAAGAAAAATCTTTCTGAATTTAAAAGTAATCCTCGAAGAAATGATCTAGTTTCTCCAAAGTATCTGTAATCTGATTACAATATTTTTGCTGGTAACGTAACGGTTTAGTTACCGTTTTTGTAATCCCTTACACGTAATCCGTTACACCCCAACCCTGATTGTAGTTGCAAGCCCCTGATCACTTTATTGAGAAAAAAATGGGAAAAAAAGACTTGACTTTCAATATGAAACGCAGGTGAAGCGGTTTAAAACACATATTCTTTTGAATGTCTGCATATTACAAAATGCAGATTTCTGAAAGCTAATAGGACCCCTGAGCCAATTTGAAAACTACTTACCATCAGCATCTTCAGGTCAGCTCTCTCCGCTGGATTCTTGATCAGACTATTAACACAAACAGTTGATCATCTCTATGACTCCCGAGAAATCATTAGAAAACTCAGCAAAGAGAAATAAAAGAAAGGTTTTCTCCACTATGAAATATGTTTTTCTCTAAACCCTCCAGAAGTTCTTGGAGTAGGTTAGTTGCACAGGGAATCACAATAAGCATTTTGCTGACTTTACCTAATATAAAGTGATTCTCTAGAGGTGAGAAAATGACCTTTGAATCTAAGTTTGTTCCATATTGCTCTAGGCTCTGCCTAGTGTATACAATAATTCACAAGATGTGGAGAGTCCACACACAGCCACCAAACAATCATAGTAAACCAACTGGGGATTCTGTCTGAATGCTGACAATAAAAGGTCCTGAGGTAATAATGGGCAGTATTATTATATGATGAATGCTTGGGCTCACCATTTTGTCACAAACTCCTGGAAATCGTTGGTGAAGACACCGAGTGGAAGCCTGGGAGGAGGCTGGGAATGAGGAGAAGGTGCGCAAGACAAAACTCATTTAAAATAACCAGAGCACACGGACAAGGAGAACATGTAATAAGGAGAATATAAATGTGGAGTCAGCAGTTCATCTGACCTCATTGACAATGTAGTCCAGTAGCTCAAATATCGCCATGGCAGGTCGACTGTCCATCCCATGTCCTGAGGAAGAGGACAATATGGAGAGGTATTTAGACATCGTAAATAAAACATACCATTTTTTTGTAATTATTATTTTTTTGCTTCCAGAATACCTTTTATTGAAAAGCAAAAATAAATGTGTTTGAAAAGCAGTTATATAATCTGTGTTGTAATATTGTGTGAGAAGAAAGGGCTGCAGGTGTGTTCTAACCGCTGACTGGTCGTCCTCCTGGTGGTCTGGGGAGGCGGTTGGAGGGGGCCTGTGGTTCCCCCTCAGCTCCATCCTGTACTGGCCGGCCAAAGATGGCTTCCAGCTCCTTGGCGTCAGGCGGGGGGATGGGGTAGCGGCCGATGGCCAGCTCCACCAGGGACAGGCCCATGCTCCACACGTCTGACTGCACAGAGTAGTGTGTGCCCTGCAGTCTCTCCGGCTGTTGAGGAACACATGCACGTCACACCCAGAGTGGGCCAAGTGGGCGGGCAGCTCTGTGCATCGCTCCCTCCAGGTGTCTGGGGGAAGGGGACAGGGCTGGCAGCGGCTGCCTCCGTGCGACACAGCCCTCTACTGGGTACGGCCTCAGCTCTTGGCAAGGCGGCTTGGGCAGGGGAGGGAGAGCTGACTCACCGACATGTAGGAGCGCGTTCCCACGAAGGAGTTGGCCATGGAGTCGATGAGTTGGCCACTCACGCCAAAGTCACACAGCTTGATCTCCCCGCGCGAGTTCACCAGGATGTTGGAGGGCTTGACGTCTGCGTGGCAGAGCAGGGAGGGTGGACAGTTGAGTTGTCAGAGAGCGAGAGAGGGCCAGAGGCCCAGACCCAGCAGCCCCTTCCCCACTTCTCTTTGTCCCTCTCCCTCTACCATGCCAGACACCTCACCACTGACATTTCACAAAGCCACTGATTCTGCTTGCTAGCATGGACCGCAACATTTACATTTGAGACCATACAAACAAGCCAAATCCTCCTCAATCCCTCTAGTCTGGAAATATTCTCTCAATAATGGGGTGTAGTAGACCTGCTATCCATCCTCTGAGGTGACCCCTCCCACTTCAGAGGAGACAGAGGGGCAAGTATGAGAGGTGGCGTGACAGAGACAGAGGGAGGGGGCTGCAGGGTGTGGCTGCCATGTAATCACATCGGAGAGCGTGTAATTACTGACTGGGCTCCTAGACAGCTCTGTCTCAGCCCTGCTGCCTAACACCACCACACCCCAATACACCATGGAGCTCAGCTCCGCCTCCAACTACACCCCAACACACCAGAACCCACCCCATCGGCTCCACATACATCACCATACACCAGAACCCACCCCATCGGCTCCACATACATCACCAACACACCAGAACCCACCCCATCGGCTCCACATACATCACCATACACCAGAACCCACCCCATCGGCTCCACATACATCACCATACACCAGTGCCCTCAACTTAAAAAACTGTACACCACAACGCTCAGCTCAAAACACGTCACCACCGTCCTCGACTTCAGAACAATAGACACCAGAACTCCTCAGCTTCAGATACACCCAAACACACTATAGACATCACATTAATTAATTCCATCCAAATCAAACACTATCCAGGGTCTCAAACCATATCGTTAATATGCACAAAAACACACACATTCTATATGGAGAGCTGTCGCTTACCTCTGTGCATGATCTGGTGCTTTTCCCGCAGATAGGCAAGTCCTCTGAGTACCTTTAAAAGTGAGATGCAAACATTTTATTTAACACAACATATAATAACCCACACTTCCTGGACCTGAAATCATACAAAGACCAGCTGAGTCCATAGATACATCCATACAGGATATCACATCAAAAACACACACACAGTGTGAACGGTGAGAACAGTGAGGTCTTGCATGTCGAGCTTCCTGTGACTCCTGATTATCATAATAAAAAGGAGAAAAAGCAGTCCATTGAGAAACAATAAGAAACTCCTTCCAAAAGGCCCAGTGCAATCCAAATTCAGTTTTTTCCTATCATATTGTACTATTTCCTGATAGTTGCTGGTTGAAAATACAATTTACACAGGACCTAATCAGCAGGGTTAAGGTAGAGTTTTGGTTTGCCTGGTGTTATAAATTAATAGAATACCATAGACCACAAAGAGAGTTCCAAACCTCTCTGCCAATAACAGCTAGTTTTCAGGTTATGTCCCTCCCATTAGGCCCCTCACTCAGGCCACTCAGACATTCCCAGCAAAATCAAATCAAATGTTATTTGTCACATGTGCCAAATACAACCTTACCATGAAATGCTTACTTACAAGCCCTTAACTCTTTCTTGAACTGCATTGTTGGTTAAGAAAATATTTACTAAATAAACTAAAGTGAGAAAAAAAATCCCAACATAAAAGTAACACAAGAAGATTACATAACAATAAAGAGGCTATATGCAGGGGGTATCGGTACCGAGTCAATGTGCGGGGATAAAGTTTATTCGAGGTAATTTGTAAAGTGACTATGCATAGATAATAAACAGTAAGTAGGAGCAATGTAAAAACAAAGGGGGGGGGGGCATTTGATTAATTGTTCAGCAGTCTTATGGCTTAGGGGTAGAAGCTGTTAAGGAGCCTTTTGGTCCTAGACTTGGAGCTCCGGTACCGCTTGCCGTGCGGTAGCAGAGAAAACAGTCTATGACTTGGATGACTGGAGACTTTTACCATTTTTAGGGCCTTCCTCTGACACCACCTGGTATATAGGTCCTAGATGTCAGGAAGCTTGGCCCCAGTGATGTACTGGGCCATACGCACTACTCTCTGCAGCGCCTTACGGTCAGATGCCGAGCAGTTGCCATACCAGGCGGTGATGCAACCGGTCAGGATGCTTTCGTCAGTGCAGCTGTATAACTTTGACGATCTGGGGACCCATGCCAAATCTTTCCAGTCTCATAAGGGGGAAAAGGTGTTGTCGTACCCTCTTCACAACTGCCTTGATGTGTTCGGACCATGATAGTTTGTTGGTGATGTGGACATCAATAAACTTGAAACTCTCGACCCGCTTCACTTCAGCCCTGTCGATGTTAATGGGGGCAAGTTCGGCCTTCCTTTTCCTATAATCCACGATCAGCTCCGTTGTCTTGCTCACATTGAGGGAGAGGATGGTGTCCTTGCACCACACTTCCAGGTTTCTGACCTCCTCCCTCTAGGCCGTCTCATCATTATCGGTGATCAGGCCTACCACTGTTGTGTCGTCAGCAAACTTGATGATGTTGGAGTTGTGCTTGGGTGAACGGGGAGTACAGGAGGGGACTAAGCACACACCCCTGAGGGTCCCAGGTGTTGAGGATCAGCGTGGCAAATGTGTTGTTGCCTCCCTTACCATCTGGGGGCTGCCCGTCAGGAAGTCCAGGATCCAGTTGCAGAGGGAGGTGTTTAGTCCCAGGATCCTTCAGCTTAGTGATGAGCTTTGAGGGCACTATGGTGTTGAACGCTGAACTGTAGTCAATGAACAGCATTCTCACGTAAGTGTTCCTTTTGTCCAGGTGGGAAAGGGCAGTGTGGGGTGCGATTGAGATTTTGCCATCTGTGGATCTGTTGGGGCGGTATGCGAATTGGAGTGGGTCTAGGGTTTCCAGGCATGGTGTTGTTGATGTGAGCCATGACCAGCCGTTCAAAGCACTTCATGGCTACAGACGTGAGTGCTACGGGACGGAAATCCTTTAGGCAGGTTACCTTCGCTTTCTTGGGCACAGGGACTATGGTGGTCTGTTTGAAACATGTAGGTATTACAGACTCAGTCAGGGAGAAGTTGAAAATGTCAGTGAAGACACTTGCCAGTTGGTACGTGCATGCTTTGAGTACATGTCCTGGTAATCCGTCTGGCCCTGTGGCTTTGTGAATGTTGACCTGTTTAAAGGTCTTGCTCACATCGGCTACGGAGAGCATGATCACACAGTCGTCCGGAACAGCTGGTGCTCTCATGCATGCTTCAGTGTTGCTTGCTTCGAAGCCAGCATAAAAGGCTAAACATTTGCTTGCTAAAAAGGTATTTTTATGGAAATGTATTACAGTAATGTAGTAATTGTTACCCAGAAATTATTTGATAATAATTGCATCGGGCCTTTAACCACATGGGAAGGGAGCAGAGTGCATTTGATCACAGTTGTGACATACTGTGAAGTTGTTGTGTTTAGAGCACAGATGGGCAACTGGCCCGCGGATCAATTCCCCCACAAGTTGCAATTTCGAAATGTGGTTGTGCATTAGTAGTTTATATCTTGTTATGTCAGCTACTCAATTGGCCTGTGTCAGCTAAACCTTTTTAGTTTGGTAATTTGTGTTATGGCCAGCCATCTAAACCTGTAGGAATCATGGTTGTATTACCGACCGTGGGGCTCTCATTGCTTTTGTTAGTCACTCCGGTCATCATATTAAAAAATGCAAACATTTGTCTCCACCCTATGGCAATATGTGTAGAATTGCAGGAAATGTGGTGTAAAACTGAGAAAGAAAATTCTCCACCCCATGGCAAAATATATAGAATTGCAGGAAACTTGCTTTAAAACGAGATAAATCTAGACATCTACAAAATAAACTCAAGTACCACTGAATGAAGCACAAATAATACACAAATAAATATTTATTATGTAGTGTAATACTCACTGCTATGCTGACTTTGCCCAGGATCTCCTCAGGGATTCTCTTGGCTTCCTTCAGTACCTGATCCAGAGAGCCTCCATCCTGTACCCAACAGACCACGGCTTAATGTCTGACACACACTGCTACTGTACACGCTCTGCATTTTGTATTGTTTTGTCATACAGTAATACACAACAGCTCCAGGTGCATGACAAGGTATATCGTAACAACCACTGCAACACATCAATTTGTTAAAACAAAGTTACAACTGGTTTGTTAGTGTTATACCACAGGTCCTACTATAAGCACCATTGCAGTCTCAAAACCACTCACAAATGTTCATACTCTCAGCAAAAATGAGAATTCACACATCTTCCTTTTTGCCATGGACCCCCCCATTGTCTTCCAACAAGTTGCATCATTCCAGCATAATGTTAGTTCAATGACTAAGGTAAATCAGACGCTCCCCCTCAACTCAAACCTCAGTCTCGCTCACTCTTACCATGTGCTCCATACAGATACTGATCTCTCCATCGCTGTAGAAGGCCCCGTAGAAGCCCACGATGTAGGGAGAGTTACACTCATGGAGCACCTGCAGCTCTCTGATTATCTGGTTCCTGATGGCAGGCTTAATCTCCAGGTGGATGAGCTGTGGAGGAGAAGAGAGATCAGATAAACATCCGAATAATCTACTGCTCATCTAGAATAACTATCAGTTTCACTGTCATAAACCAACTTAGACTTGTGTGTGGCCCTGGTTTCGTTCAACAGCTGTATGTCTCAGTAGTGTAGTGTAGAGCTAAAACTCTGGGTTTGGAGAAAAATGTCAAAAGTACATACAAGGTTAGACTCACCTTCCGGGCCATGACCAGTCTGGAGGGTTTGTGGCGGACCTTGTTGACCACTCCACCGTTGCCAGCGCCCAGCTCACATATGGGGTGGAAATCATCATCTTTCAGCTCACCCACTTGGGCTTTCTGGGTGAGGAAAGCCTCCAGACGTTTCCTCTGCTGTTCATCCAAATCTAGCTCGCCTAGTTTCTTCTGTAAGGCCTCCAGATTGGCTCTAAGAAGGAGATATGCATGGAGTGAGCATGGCACAGATCAATATTAAACAACCATATTCTTGACCATTTTCCTGGGGACACATTTGTGTTCTAGCCGAGCAGTACCAGATACGACTGATCACTGAGCCCATGATTGGTTTGAATTAGGTGTGTTAGGCTAGTGTTAGGTAGGTTAGTTTTGGCCTGGAACTAAATTGTGCAACTACAGTTCCCGGAATCAACATTTGCCTAATATCAGTACAGTACATGCCCTTAGCCCTCCTTGAACACTCACTCGGACGCAGCATCGATGGTCGTGGAGATGGACTGCCCCTCTCCAATGGGCGTGATATTTAGGGGAACGGGTCTTCTCTTCGGAGCCATTTCGATATATTTGACAGTGCACTTGACGACTTTCCAAAGCAAATCAGTATAAGAATTAACTGATATTTCAAAGTTGTTCTAAAACAGCAACAGGGGTAAATGTTGCTGGTGGTCTGTGACTTAACGTTAGCTAAGTAACGTTACTTTGCGATCATGGCAGATAACTGTTTAAGGACAATCCCTAATGCACGTCACCATCAGGTCAGGTGCATTTGACTAACGTTATTTAGACAGCTAACTTAACTAACTAGTTAACGAGTACATAATATTTCACAAACAAACTAGCTATAACAGTAACGTTACACTAGCAGTATTTCTTACACAACACATTAACGTTACTGTTCCTTTCGATTCTAGCCTAGCTAGCAAGCTAGCTGCTAGGCGATAACTAGAACCAGCTCCCCTACGAAAATCGTGTGCTGCGTTCCTCAAATCGGAGCGGCCCTCGCCACTCAGGTCTCACGGAAAGGACAGCGGCGGTGGTTGACAGGACTGGTCACTGACCGAGGATGGTTGGCCTTCGAAGGTTTGGGGGGGTGCAGCGGTGGACCTTCCCTATGCAGCCGGGTGTGAAGCTTGGTTGCAGAGAAGGGTTTCGGCAGAGACTGAAAAGGAAGCGAGACACCCCACTCGCAGTTTTTTTTCTTCTGGTTTAATGGACCCAGCTGCTATTGTATTGGTGTCTATGGGAGACACACCCAGTTAAGTAGACCGGAACTGATTTATTTTTTCCAATGATAAACGGCATGAGTGAACTATCTTTGCTTATGGGGTTTCTGTACAGGAAACAGAAACATGTTCGTCACTAGTTACCAAAGCCACAAAGTCATAAACCCCGCCTATAACTAAAATGTATCTTATTAAATGTTGATTTTAAACCTAACCTTAACCACACTGTTAACCTTATGGCTAATCCTAACCTTAAATTAACATGTAGCCAATTTTGACGATGTGGCTGTGCTATCTGGTGTAAACCCAGCAACGTGGAGTCTTCCAAAAATCGCGAGACTGAGCTATCATGGGCATAGCAATTGAACTATCGCCAGGTCTCTCATGATTAGCGACCTCCAATGGAAGGTTGTAGAAATTACAATCAAGCCGTTTTCTACAACGAGCAACTCATACTTCAGTTCAGACTACAAACTTACTTCACTTTTCAAAAGGTTTGCTTAGATTTTTGTTTCATTTTAGTATTTCACCTCTGAAAGTCTAAGCCTGGGGGAGTTTTTTTTTACTAAGCTAATATATGGCATTGTTTTAAGATGGTCATACAATGGATCATTTAGCTATCTGTTTTTGAATTTTATGACCCATGTAGGTATAAAAACATACAGTTGAAGTCGGAAGTTTACATACACCTTAGCCAAATACATTTAAACTCAGTTTCACAATTCCTTACATTTAATCCTAGTAAAAATTCCCTGTCTTAGGTCAGTTAGGGTCACCACTTTATTTTAAGAATGTGAAATGTCAGAATAATAGTAGAGAGAATTATTTATTTCAGCTGTTATTTCTTTCATCACATTCCCAGTGGGTCAGAAGTTTACATACACTCAATTAGTATTTGGTAGCATTGCCTTTAAATTGTTTAACTTGGGTCAAACGTTTTGGGTAGCCTTCCACAAGCTTCCCACAATAAGTTGGGTGAATTTTGGCCCATTCCTCCTGACAGAGCTGTTGTAACGGAGTCAGGTTTGTAGGCCTCCTTGGTCACACACGCTTTTTCAGTTCTGCCCACAAATGTTCTATAGGATCGAGGTCAGGGCTTTGTGATGGCCACTCCAATACCTTGACTTTGTTGTCCTTACGCCATTTTGCCACAACTTTGGAAGTATGCTTGGGGTCATTGTCAATTTGGAAGACCCATTTGCGACCAAGCTTTAACTTCCTGACTGATGTTTTGAGATGTTTCTTCAATATATCCACATAATTTGACTTCCTCATGATGCCATCTATTTTGTGAAGTGCACCTGTCCCTCCTGCAGCTAAGTACCCCCACAACATGATGCTGCCACGCCTGTGCTTCACGGTTGGGATGGCGTTCTTCGGCTTGCAAGCCTCCTCCTTTTTCCTCCAAACATAACGATAGTCATTATGGCCAAACAGTTCTATTTTTATTTAATCAGTCCAGAGGACATTTCTCCAAAAAGTACAATCTTTGTCCCCATGTGCAGTTGCAAACCGTAGTCTGGCTTTTTTATGGCGGTTTTGGAGCAGTGGCCTCTTCCTTGCCGAGCGGCCTTTCAGGTTATGTTGATATAGGACTCGTTTAACTGTGGATATAGATACTTTTGTACAGATTTCCTCCAGCATCTTCACAAGGTCCTTTGTTGTTGTTCTGGGATTGATTTGCACTTTTCGCACCAAAGTACGTTCATCTCTAGGAGACAGAACAAGTCTCCTTCCTGAGCGGTATGACGGCTGCGTGGTCCCATGGTGTTTATACTTGCCTACTATTGTTGGACAGATGAACGTGGTACCTTCAGACGTTTGGAAATTGCTCCCAAGGATGAACCAGACTTGTGGAGGTCTACAATTTTTTTCTGAGATCTTGGCTGGTTTCTTTTCATTTTCCCATGATGTCAAGCAAAGAGGCACTGAGTTTGAAGGTAGGCCTTGAAATACATCATTAGCCTATCAGAAGCTTCTAAAGCCATGACATCATTTCTGTAATTTTCCAAGCTTTTTAAAGGCACAGTCAACTTAGTGTATGTAAACTTGGCTACCTGGACTATTTGCATTGTGTGCCCCCAACCCCTCGTTTACGCTGCTGCTACTCTCTGTTCATATATCATATATGCATAGTCACTTTAACTATACATTTATGTACATACTACCTCAGTTGGGCCGACCAACCAGTGCTCCCGCACATTGGCTAACTGGGCTATCTGCATTGTGTCCCGCCACCCACCAACCCCTCTTTTATGCTACTGCTACTCTCTATTTATCATATATGCATAGTCACTTTAACCATATCTACATGTACATACTACCTCAAATCAGCCTGACTAACCAGTGTCTGTATGTAGCCTTGCTACTTTTATAGCCTCGCTCCTGTATATAACTTCGCTACTGTTATTTTTCAGTCTTTTTACTGTTGTTTTATTTCTTTACTTACCTATTGTTCACCTAATACCTTTTTTGCACTATTGGTTAGAGCCTGTAAGTAAGCATTTCACTGTTGTATTCAGCGCACATGACAAATTCACTTTGATTTGACTTCTGACCCACTGGAATTGTGATACAGTGAATTATAAGTGAAATAATCTGTCTGTAAACAATTGTTGGAAAAATTACTTGTGTCATGCACAAAGGAGATGTCCTAACCGGCTTGCCAAAACTATAGTTTAAGAAATTTGTGGAGGGGCTGAAAAACGAGTTTTAATGACTCCAGCTAAGTGTATGTAAACTTCCGACTTCAACTGTATACAGTACCACTCAAAAGTTTGCACACACCTACTAATTCCAGGGTTTTTCTTTATTTTACTATTTTCTACATTGTAGAATAATAGTGAAGACATCAAAACTATGAAATAACAGATATAGAATTATGTAGTAACCAAAAAAATAGCATTTTATAGTTGAGTTTCTTCAAAGTAGCCAGCCTTTGCCTTGATGACAGCTTTGCACTCTTGGCATTCTCTCAACCAGCTTCATGAGGTAGACAACTGGAATGCATTTCAATTAACAGGTGTGCCTTGTTAAAAATGTATTTGTGGAATTTCGTTCCTTCTTAATGCGTTTGAGCCAATTAGTTGTGTTGTGACAAGGTACAGTAGTGGTGGTATACAGAAGATAGCCCTATTTGGTAAAAGACCAAGTCCATATTATGGCAAGACACATCTTAACATCAACTGTTCAGAGGAGACTGCATGAATCAGGCCTTCATGGTTGAATTGCTGCAAAGAAATCACCACTAAAGGACACCAATAATAGGAAGAGACTTGCTTGGGCCAAGAAACACGAGCAATGGACAATAGACCGGTAGAAATCTGTCCTTTGGTCTGATGAGTCCAAATTGGAAATGTTTGTCTTTTTGAGATGCAGAGCAGGTGAACGGATGATCTCTGGATGTGTAGTTCCCGCCGTGAAGCATGGATGAAGTGGTGTAATGGTGCTCTGCTGTAAGACTGATTTATTTAGAATTCAAGGCACACTTAACCAGCATGGCTACCACAGCATTCTGCAACATTACGCCATCACATCTGGTTTGTGATTAGTGGGACTATCATTTGTTTTTCAACAGGACAATGACCCAACATACCTCCAGGCTGTGTAAGGGCTATTTGACCAAGAAGGAGAGTGATGGAGTGCTGCATCAGATGTCCTGACCTCCACAATCACCTGACCTCAACCCAATCGAGATGGTTTGGGATGAGTTGGACAGCAGAGTGAAGGAAAAGCAGCCAACAAGTGCTTAGCATGTGTGTGAACTCCTTTAAGACTGTTGGAAAAGCTTTCCAGGTGAAGCTGGTTGAGAGAATGCCAAGAGTGTACAAAGCTGTCATCAAGGCAAAGGGTGGCTACTTTGGAGAATCTAAAATATATTTTGATTTGTTTAACACTTGTTTGGTTACTACATGATTCCATGTGTTATTTGATAGTTTTGATGTCGTCACTATTATTCTACAATGTACAAAATAGTAAAAATAAAGAAAAATACTTGAATGAGTAGGTGGGTCCAAACTTTTGACTGGTACTGTATATACAGCAATTTTGATAAAATATTTAAATTTGACTACTATCATCCATAGAAGCGCACTGAAAAACACTTATAAAAGACAGAACACAGTAAAATAAATAAATCATATAGAATAAGGTTTTTAAGTGTCTTTCCTATATCTAGGAGATAAGAAAGCTAAGGAAATATAGTTTTTTTTGTACACAACGACCTCCATAACTTAAAAAAAAAGAACGGTACCGCTTACCTTCAGACGAGTCTTGTGACACTTGTGGGGGTCGTAAAAGCAAAACGGAGAACATCGTGTTTATGAGAATCTCCCCTTTCCATAGTGGGGTGATACTAGTTTGTAGCCAAAATGGTTCAGATGCTACAGACATTTTCATGAGAAGATTGATTTTAGGGATGCCTCATGGCCTGACAAACATCGCTGTAGCTCGGCCACCTTCCACCGCAGATGCAGAAAGCAGAAGGCTGACATAGCCGGATGCGGTGGATGGAGAACAGATTTTGCTTATACTGACAGATTTTGATGGGGATTTTTTTTGTATGTTACTTAGACACGTGCATCAAGACTATTAAGGCTTAAATTTAGGATGGGAAACTTCACTTAGCGTTCAACACCATAGTGCCCTCCAAGTTCATCACTAAACTGAGGACCCTGGGACTGAACACCTCCCTCTGCAACTGGTTCCTGGATTTTCTGACAGGACACCCCCAGGTGGTGAGAGTAGGTAACACATCCGCCACGCTGACCCTCAAAACAGGGGCCCCTCAGGAGTGCGTTCTTAGTCCCCTCCTGTACTCCCTGTTCACCCACGACTGCGTGACCGGGCACCACTCCAACACCATTATTAAGTTTGCTGATGACAAGGGTGGTAGGCCTGATCACAGATGACAATTAAACAGCCTACAGGGAGATCAGAAACCTAGCAGTCTGCTGCCAGAACAACCTCTTCCTCAATGTCAGCAAGAAAGGAGCTGATCATGGACTACAGGAAATGGAGGGACAAGCACAACCCCATTCACATAGACCGGGCAGAAGTGGAGCAGATTGAGAGCTTCAAGTTCCTCAGTGTACATATTCCTAAGGATCTATCATGGTCCAAACATACCAACACAGTCGTGAAGAGGGCTCGACAACGCCTTTTCCCCCTCAGGAGGCTGAAAAGATTTGGCATGGGCCCTCAGATCCTCAAAAGGTTATACAACTGTACCATTGGGAGCATCTTGACTGGCTGCATCACCGCTTGGTATGGCAACTGCTTGGCATCCGACAGCAAAGAGCTACAGAGGGTAGTGCGTATGGCACAGTACATCCCTGGGGCAGAGCTACCTGCCATCCAGGACCTCTATACCAGACGGTGTCAGAGGAAGGCCCTAACAATTATCAAAGACTCCAGCCACCCAAGTCATAGATGATTCTCTCTGCTACTGCACGGCAAGCAGTATCGATGCAGTCTGGAACCAACAGGATCCTGAACAGCTTCTACCCCCAAGCCATAAAAGACTGCTAAATAATAAGTTGATAGCCATTATTTGCATTGAACCTTTTTGCACTAACTTTGACTCATCACGTATGCTCCTGCTACCGTTTACTATCTGTCACTTTATTCCTAGTTATGTACATATCTCAATTACCTCGTACCCCTGTACATTGACTCAGTACCCCTTGTATATAGCCAAGTTAGCGTTACTCATTGGTTATTACTATGCGTTTTACTTTTCTATTATTTCTCTATTTTCTTTCTCTCTGCATTGTTTGGAAGGGCCTATACATAAGCATTTCACTGTTAGTCCACACCTGTTTACGAAGCATGTGAAAAATACTATTTGATTACCTATGGGAAAACTGGCAAAAGTCATTTGATCACGATTAAATGTTTGTTTTAAATCACTTTTTCCAGAAGCAACTTCAGTTAGTTTTAAAGCTAAAATTAATTAAGACAATTAGATTTAAAAATGTTTTAATTAGTTCCACACATCAATAACAGGTGTTCGAATACAATTATTTAGAATTTTACAGTTCTTTTTGAACAGGAGACAAATGTGTCCCTGAGGCCACAGCATCAGGTACAGGACATCCCACCAATCTACACCTCAACCACCTCTCTTACCCCTAAAGTGGCATCAGTTCCAACACTGGTATTTGTGATTTTATTGGACTTTTGGGACAACTGGAGGCAATTCAAAGCTTAATAAAATATTTTAATTGTATTGTCTTTTAATATGAACATATAAAAAGACAAACAAAACATTTACATCATGGATTGCAAGCCACTGCTCATGCTACCTTAAGCATTATTATAACTGAGTTCCTTAGAAACATGTAGTTCACCTCTCTCGCCTTGCCCACGATATGAAAAAGCTTGAGGAAATCTTATCTGCGCAGGGACATTCTTCTACACTTTTGCACCTGTAAATTTAAACAATGTGATTTAAATCTGTAAAGTAATTTCTGTTAGTTGAAGATGTTAATACATCTTGCAGAATTTCATGTTGCTTAAATGCATTAAATTGAACAACGACTGTCATATTCAGGGACACGGCTACGGTTTGAGTTTCTTTTACAGAAAGTGCCATCAATCGTTGCGGGTTTCCCATGTTTACAGGACTCACCAATCGGTATAACAATCCGCAAGCTATATGGACATGTCATGAGTACTGCAGAAAATTGGAAGACCAGGTTAACATAAAAGACCAGAGCCCATATGTTTCCTCAGGTCATTACCATCTCATTATTAGATTAGGTATACTACTACACTTTGGACAAAATGTCTACGCAAGTCTGAATTCAGGATGATCACAAAATGTCAATATGCTATAGTCAAATGCATGCATCATCAATACCATTTGAGACATTTTAGGAATTCAGAACTCACCGTTCTATAAAAACAGAAATGCCATCTCTACAGTACAGATTGAAAACAGGGACTCTTGAGTGAGGAATCTAATGACCACGAAAGTAAATAAAAGTGAGAGGATATTAAAAACTCATACCATCCATGGAGCCAAATTCTCTCAACAACTGTTTTTACCCAAAAGATGAACTGTTTATTACAATTTTAACTGTGCCTGTGGAAAAAGCTCCTCTGAAGCAGCTATTACTGATGTAGAGGACATTCATCTAGGATCTATGTGATAATAAATGCTGATTTCTGAGGGTAATATCCTTGAACTGGGAGGAGGCAGAATGTGTCATTGGTTAGAAGTGCTAAGTTTCCTCAGAGGAAAAGGAATGGAACCTGTCTAACAATGGCAGTGCTTTGTGCCGCAATCATTCACTCTTCCACAAAAAGTCCAAGCTTCGTAAGTGTTCTGCTATCCCTTACTGAAAACGTGTACAGATCAGAGCCGTATATAAATGCTCTGGTAAAGCACTCTTTCCATTGAGACATATGTACATTTTAATATAAACTGCCATTCAAATAAAACAAAGACATGAAGCAATCAATTATCAATAAATAAAATACTTAAGACGAAGAAAATTAAGTCAAAAAGGATGTCGACACTGACAAATTAATCCCATTCCAGATCTGAAGACACATCCCTCAAGTCTTCCACTCCAGGGGAAAAAAGAAAAAAAAAGTGAATTACATTTTCTTACTGAGCCTTCCTGTGTAGACCAGCTCAAGTAGCCAAACAACTGTGGGCTCCAGCCTCCACCAATCTTAACTCAAAACAAAAAGGCACCCAAATCTGACCTCACATCAAGAGATAACTGACCCAAATCTGTTTGGCACAATTGCCTCAACATGATCTTGACCAATTGTGTGGATACTAATATTTGTGACATGATCATTCTTTAGCCTTGTTCAATAAAAAAAAACAGAAACAAAAACTCTAGTCCAGTTCAAAGCCCTGCAAAGCTCTCAGGATATCAGGGGAAGGTTGAATGCAGCAGTAGTCAGTCTCTAGACTATTCAACTGTTGAAAACCGACATGAAATAGGCAAGTGAAAAGAATACATCCTGCATTTGTTTCCTTGATCAATATGAACAACACTGGCAAAACAGAACATTGGGAAAAATCTGAAAAGATTATGTTCCAAAACCTCAAATGATAACTGCTTGTTTTTGCAAACTCTCCACAAAGACAATAGCTTGTCATATGAATTCAGCCACCAAATCAAATCATAGATTTCAATGCAGTGGGGAGTATATACAAGAACTTGTCAAAGACACAGCATTCCTGGGTCGCATTCAGTAGGCACAAATTGGAACAAAAATGCTCTAATGGAGTTAAACAGGGAGGTACCAACTGTACTTGTCCAATAAGAAATGCTCATTTTCTGTTACAAACCATAAAAATATGTTTTGCAACATGTGCCCTGATGAACACGACCCTGATTCCAATAACCCATTCTTTAGAAAGGCCATACATAAATTGTTTGGAAAAGTGAGGCGAGTGAGCGAAAAAAAGTTAGACAAAAAAATAAAATAGACCCTCTTGTTAAATACTATAGCAACCTTAGTTCAGGTGCTACTCTCTCTGGTCAAGTAAGTTTGCTGTGTATGACTGAGGTAGGTTGTCAGCATTTAAAGACAATAGAAATGGGGGAAGGTTTTGTTAGAGCTAATTTATTTTCATTGTCTGAATAAATTAAACAGAAAGAAAAAGTAGGGGTGTTGTTCAATTTAATCATATTCCAGAAAAATGTAGTCTGTTGTTCGTGTCCCAAATTATTCATTTAAGTTATTTGGCCTCTTACCACTGAACTACGGAGGAGGCTCCATATCTCCCACTGCCTGCGATCACAAAAAGTGGCGAAATTTTGAGACGCAAACACCAAATGCTTGTGGCTTTGAGAGCCTTAAGTTCAAGTCAAATACAAAGTACAAGAAGATGGAGGGAGAAATAGTTTGGGAGGTTACTCTTTTCAATGGTCGTTATGATGGAGGATACAGAATTTGAATGCTGGGAGGGGGAGGGGTCACAAGTGTCAGGGAGCTGCTTTTTCCAGTGGTGTATTGAGGAAGCCTAACCACTCCAGAGGTTGACAGTACATGTATGCGCATGTGTCTGTGGGAATATATGCTAGAGTAGTGGGGGCGGGCGGGCGATGTAGTAGGGACTAATGATTTCCAGTCCTCCAATTTTGCCCAACCATCTCTCCCAGTCTGTGGGGTCAGTCCGCCAGTCAGTACGCTGTGACCAGGTCCTTGTCATAGTCGTATCGGCCCCTCTTGGGGGCAGGGCTGTCCTGGCTGTCCTCAGTGTCGTCGCTGTCTCCTGCAGCCCCTCCCCCCTCCTCCTCAGAGTCTAGAGTCAGATCAACCACCACTCCTCCTCCTCCCGCCCCCCCTGCCGTGGACCCTGCTCCTGACTTCCCCGTCTGGCTGGTGCTGCTGTGGGCCGGGGAGTGGCCATTCACCTCAGGAACACCTGAGAAGAAGGAACAGGGTCACACACTATTACAAACCAATGGCGTTTAAAAAAAACAAAAAATAGACATGACCTACACAGCGTGGGGTCTTAAATTCATTTGGAAAATTTAAATTAAAAATCAAAACATTAGTCTGCAATTGTCAAAAAGGCAATAATGGCAATACTCGACATGCACTTACATATATCCAGAACAGGGTAGTCAGGCGTGTTGCTGCGTTCCCTCTCCCTCTCCTTCTCCTTCTCATCTCGGATGGGTCTCCATGACCCGTCAGTCAGATATTCAATCTCCTCAATATCCTCATGGGTCTCTTTTAAGATCTCAGATGCCAGCCTGAAACATGAGACAAACAGTCAGTAAGAGAAGTACATATCATACCAGGACTCACAAGGGATCGATCGGATGTGTCCCACAACATTTTCAACTCTCAAATCTTAGATAGGAAGTTTGTGGAATTTTATTTACCTTTATTTATCTAGGTAAGTCAGTCAAAAACAAATGTTCACTTACAATGACAGCCTACCCCGACCAAACCCTAAGGCGCACAATTGGCTGGGCCAATTGTGCGCCACCCTATGGGACTACCAATCACGGCCGGTTGTGATAGAGCCTGGAATCGAACCAGGGTCTGTAGTGACGCCTCTAGCACTGAGATTTAGTGCCTTAGACCACTGCACCACTCGGGAGCCCAATGGAAATGGTTTGACATTTCTACTATTCTACTCTGTTCCACAATATAACAGGGAGAGACAACAGCCTTATTGAAAATGTAGCCCAGTGTAGGTAAGCCATTGCAAGTTTTAACAGGAGTCTACAAATTTCTCCAAAAATGCAAATGTTTGTTTCCAAGGTTGAACAAGCAATGACCCATGCAAAGAGGAAGCGTGGTTCTCAAATTCCTGTGAGTGGTAGTGCTAGTAAGTCTCAAGTCTCAACGTGCCTTACTTACCCATCGATGGTGAGCAGCTCAAAGGGAGCCTGCTTGTCACACACAGGGCAGGTCCACGTGGGCTTCTTCTCATTCATTTGCAGGAAGAAGATGGCGTCAAAACACTGCAGGTGGGCACAGGTGATCACCCGACATGGAACACCTATCCGCATCTTCACCAGCTGAGAGGAGAAAAGGGAGACATGCCATTACCTCGACTATCCTGTACCCCCGCACATTGACTCAGTACCGGTACCCCCTGTATATAGCTTAGTTATTGTTATTTACATTTATGGTGTTACTTTTTGATTGATAAAAAAATAATATAATACTTTAGTTTATTTAGTAAATATTTGATTAACTATTTCTTGAACTGCAATGTTGGTTAAGGGCTTGTAAGTAAGCATTTCACGGAAAGGTCTACACCTATTGTATTCTGCGCATGTGACGAATACAATTTTATTTGATTATTAAGCTGTGGACAAATGGTGGGTTGTAGCCTGTTTGTCGTGTCGTGAGTTCTCTTTGTTTTGGTCAGAAACAACTGAAAAGTTTGACTTCCTCTCTTGGGTGGATATGGATTAGGGTGGGAGCGCAGATACTCACAGGACAGATGAGGGACACCCGTAGCCCTGTGGTAGCGATCTCGCTCTCTGGATCAAAGCGTAGCTTGTCCTGAACTGGACACAGCAGAGAGAAACTAGTTCAACATCACACAGCATTACACGGTGAACATCACTAAAATGCAAGATGCATGAAAAACAGGGAGAGAGAGAAAAATGTTGAGACCACTTACTGCGTTCCCGACAGCGTTCTGCACTCTCCACTGAGCAGTGTTTGAGTTGGCCGAAGAGCTCTGCTGATGTGAAGACCCTCACTAAATCCACTGCCACCGAGTAGCGCTGCACACAGAACGAGAGCAGTGAGCAGAATGAACACTGGAAAGCAGCAGATATGAAATTCTACAGAAAACAAACCACACCATTTAAAATACTTGTCATAAAAATGAATCAAAACAAATTTGGAATACAGCAGCGAGGTTTTCAATTACAGAACAATGTCAACCAGAGCCCGACCTTGCCGAAGTTGCCCCATGTGACAGTGACCCGGTTGGTGGCAGTGGAGAGGTGTAACCAGGGTGTGATGTTGACTGGGCGACAGGGCCGACGCGGCTCCACACCTGGCTTATTAGAAGGGTAGTAACCCTGTACAGAACAAATATAGACATGTTAAGCCTCCAATATTTAGAAGCCAAGGTATTTTCTTAGTTAGTTGGGGGATCCCATCAGGCATACAAACCATCTTGACTACTCACCGGTACATGACAGTAAGACTGGTTGACTTTGACAGCAATATTGGGAGGGTACTGATCTTCCTGGACACCGATGGAGTCTGTGTAACAGATTCTGTAAAGCATCGTAGAAACAGCATAGGTTTATTGGTTAGCGGTGTTAGATAAGTGGCAACATTTGTAAGCCTCAGACACTGAGCCATTCCCAATGAATGGTTGAGGTGGTCAGATTTGTCATTCAATACACACATTTCAAATTGTACACCATTTTGTTTTTTGACTTTCACTGTTGACAAACGAGGACACTGTAGAGGAAAACTTTCCAAACGCCGACAGAACAAAATACCATCATCTCGAAGTAAAATGTTGAATGTTGCGTGGTTCTCCTATGACTTAGAAAAGCATGCACACTGCACAGTTTATTAGGCTACAGATGAAATAAGTTATGAACTTCACAGGGTGGTGAAAGTGCACAGTGATGATCTTGATGCTCCTTTCCAGTAAATATTGAGGGTCTTAGTTTGACACTAGTGACATGATGATCAATGCTTGGCTGTCAATTGACAAATAAAAATTATCTTGCTCTTATCCAAAATGTCATCATGAAGCCTACCCTCTGCGAGCTGTTGGCTAGAGCACACGTGCTAAGACCAGTGGGCACATTTACAGTTTGTTGCATACTTCTTGTGCCAAAACCAACGGCAGAGTTAAAAACTGGATGGAAACACATTGTACTTGTTTTTTAATTTATTTGGTAAATTAAGTTATACGACAAAGTGCTTTATATGTGCACTACATCATCCCGCACAGCTTTTAATTAACAAAACAGTTTGATGGAAATTGACCACTGCTTGTGAAATTTGCATATTTTAAGCAAATATTTGCATGAAAATCTTTTAACAAATTGATGGAAACCTAGATACTGATATGGCAAAGGCTATAACTGCATACTTGAGTTTTGCAAATCAACTCTATGTACCTAACATGTACAGTACTTGTCAAAAGTTTGGACACACTCATTCAAGGGTTTTTCTTTATTTCTACTATTTTCTTCATTGTAGAACATTAGTGAAGACATCAAAACTATAAAATAACAAACGGAATCATGTAGTAACCAAAAAAAAGTGTTAAATCAAAATATATTTGAGATTCTTTAAAATAGCCAGCCTTCGCCTTGATGACAGCTTTGCACACTCTTGGTATTCTCTCAACCAGCTTCATGAGGTAGTCACCTGGAATGCATTTCAATTAACAGGTGTGCCTTGTTAAAAAGTTAATTTGTGGAATTTCTTTCCTTCTTAATGCATTTGAGCCAATCAGTTGTGTTGTGACAAGGTAGGGGGTATACAGAAGATGGCCATATTATGGCAAGAACAGCTCAAATAAGCAAAGAAAAACAACAGTCCATCATTACTTTAAGACATGAAGGTCAGTCAATACGGAAAATTTCAAGAACTTTGAAAGTTTCTTCAAATGCAGTCGCAAAAACCATCAAGCGTTGTGATGAAACTGGCTCTCATGAGGACTACCATAGGAAAGGAAGACCCAGAGTTACCTCTGCTTCAGAGGATACGTTCATTAGAGTTACCAGCCTCAGAAACTGCAGCCCAAATAAATGTTTCACAGAGTTAAAGTAACAGACACATTGCAACATCAACTGTTCAGAGGAGACTGTGTGAATCAGGCCTTCATGGTCTAATTGCTGCAAAGTAACCACTACTAAAGGACACCAATAAGAAGAAGAGACTTGCTTGTGCCAAGAAACACGAGCAATGGACATTAGACTGGTGGAAATCTGTCCTTTGGTCTGGAGTCCAAATTGGAGAATTTTGGTTCCAACCGTATCTTTGTGAGACGCAGAGTAGGTGAACAAATGATCTCCGCATGTGTAGTTCCCATCGTGAAGCATGGAGGTGGTGGTGTGATGGTGCTTTCCTGGTGACACCGTCAGTGATTTATTTAGAATTCAAGGCACACTTAACTAGCATGTGTACCACAACATTCTTCAGCGATACGCCATACCATCTGGTTTGTGCCTAGTTGGACCATAATTTGTTTTTCAACAGGACAATGACCCAACACACCTCCAGGCTATGTAAGGGCTATTTGACCAAGAAGGAGAGTGATGGAGTGCTGCATCAGATGACCGGGCCTCCACGATCACCTGAACTCAACCCAATTGAGATGGTTTGGGATGAGTTGGACCGCAGAGTGAAAAGTAGCCAGAAATTGCTCAGCATATGTGGGAAGTCCTTCAAGACTGTTGGGAAAGCATTCCGGGTGAAGCTGGTTGAGAGAATGCCAAGAGTGTGCAAAGCTGTCAAGGCAAAGGGTGGCTACTTTGAAGAATCTCAAATATAAAATGTATTTTGATTTGTTTAACACTTGTTTGGTTACTACATGATTCCATGTGTTATTTCATAGTTGATGTCTTCACTATTATTCTACGATGTAGAAAATAGTAAAAAATAAAGAAAAACCCTTGAATGAGTATGTGTGTCCAAACTTTTGACTGGTACTGTATGTATCAACTATACGTACCTATGCAATTATATTAACACTGGGATTGGTGTCCTGCTGTGTGTGTAAAACAGTTGGACCTCTTAACTCACCTAAGAACCACCTGGATTGCCTTCATTCCTGGCCGAAGCTCACTGAAACAACAAGAGGGAAAAATGATGGTACCCTCAGTGCTCATTCAAAGTCACAAGCAGTAGGATAGACAGTTAACTTTGAATAAAAGTGTTATACTCACGTTGAGTTTCTGACTTGGTCTGCTTGGCTCTGTGTTAACTCAAATACGCATTGACTGTCCTGCAGTTTCTCACTGTTCTGGGCAACTACAACGACAGGTGCAGAAAAATAGATCATACACAATGCACAACATCACTATGCTTCGTGATGTCCAAAATGTCCTTAGTACTTCTCATTTTAATGCCATGGCATGTTTCTATCATTAATATACAGTGCATTCGGGAAAGTATTCAGACCCCTTGACTTTTTCCACATTTTGTTAGCTTACAGCCTTATTATAAAATTGATAAAAATACATTTGTCCTCAATCTACACACAATACCCCATAATGACAAAACAAAAACAGGTTTTTAGAAATGTTTGTAAATGTATTAAACAAACATGTAAATAAGGTATTTCTAAGTATTCAGACCCTTTGCTATGAACACTCAAAATTGAGCTCAGGTGCATTCTGTTTCTATTAATAATCCTTGAGATGCTTCTACAACATGATTGGAGTCCACCTGTGTTGAATTCAATTGATTGGACATGATTTGGAAAAGGCAAACACCTGTCTAGATAAGGTCCCACAGTTGACAGTGCATGTCAGAACAAAAACCGTAGACCTCCGAGACATGATTGTGTCGAGGCACCAAAAAAATGTCTGCAGCATTGAAGGACCCCAAGAACACAGTGACCTCCATCATTCTTAATTGGAAGAAATTTGGAACCACCAAAACTCTTCCTAGAGCTGGCCGCCCAGCCAAACTGAGCAATCAGGGGAGAAGGGCCTTGGTCAGGGAGGTGACCAAGAACCTGATGGTCACAGACAGAGCTCCAGAGTTCCTCTGTGGAGATGAGAGAACCTTCCAGAAGGACAACCATCTCCGCAGCACTCCACCAATCAGGCCTTTATGGTAGAGCGGCACGTCTAGAGGAAACCTGGCACCATCCCTACGGTGAAGCATGGTTGTGGCATCATCATGCTGTGGGGATGTTTTTCAGCGGCAGGGTCTGGAGACTAGTCAGGATCGGGGGAAAGCTGAACGGAGCAAGGTACTGAGAGATCCTTGATGAAAACCTGCTCCAGAGCGTTCAGGACCTCAGACTAGGGGCGAATGTTCAACTTCCAACAGGACAACGACCCTAAGCACACTGCCAAGACAACGCAGGAGAGGCTTCGGGACAAGTCTCTGAATGCCCTCGAGTGGCCCAGCCAGAGCCCGGACTTGAATCCGATCAAACATCGATGGAGAGACCTGAAAATAGCTGTGCAGCTCCCCAACCAACCTGACATAGCTTGAGAGGATCTGCATAGATGAATGGGAGAAACTATCCAAATACAGGTGTGCCAAGCTTGTAGCTTCAAAGCCAAGAAGACTCAAGGCTGTAAATCCCTGCCAAAGGTGCTTCAACAAAGTACTGACTAAAGGGTTTGAAAATGTGATAATTTATATATAAAAAATAAACTAACAAAAAATTCCAAAAACCTTTTTTGCTTTGTCATTATTGGGTAGTGTGTGTAGATTGAGGGGGACATATAAAAGAAAATACATTTTAGAATAAGGCTGTAACAAAATGTGGTAAAAGTCAAGGGGTCTGAATACTTCCCGAATGCACTGTATGTGTAGGGCCAGGGCCCAGAGGTCAGAAAACCCCCTGGCAACAAGACCTGACCAGGAAGTATTCTTCTGAACTTTATTGTTTGAGCATTAAAAATGTTTGGCCCTCTCTACAAAGACTAGCCTGACATCTCACTGCGGGGGGAAAAAAATACAAAAATCACTTACTCAGCTCCGTTGGCAGCAACAGCTTCTCCAGAGTTTGGTAAAATGGCAGTGACACCAGCTTCACCTCAGCTGCTGGTGTGGAGGACAGCTTGGGGATGCCGTTGAGGTAGTCTGCGCCCTGTGTGCCAGTGGGCGAGGAGCTGAGGGAGGAGTAGGCCACAGAGACCCCCTCCGGGCGCCGGGCAGCCAGCCAACCCGATGCCTTGGGGAAGCGTGACTCATAGAGCTGCCGCACGTTCTTCAGCAGCTCTGGGCTGCACTCTGTTTGCACCAGCCTCAGCGCCCGTCCCACCAGGTCCTGCTTCAGACCACTTTTACTGCGGCCCATAGAGGCCAGCAGCGTCTGCAGGTCAGACACCCGAAAATTCTTCACCATGTTCTGGAGGGAAGGCAAAGGAGAGGGATAGGAAGAAGAGGGGAGGTTTTGGATTACCATCTTGGATTTTGGATTACAATCTTTGGATTCCTTGACCTAGGAAAGTCCCAATAAGAAAAATAGCCTACACAAAGAGATGGGCACAGGTGTCTAAAAAAAGTTGTTTAAAGTGTATACTCAGATCTTACCAACTTATTTTTTGCTGGGTTGAAATATCAATGTCAGTATTTGCTTGGAGCAATATTTCCCATCCATACCCTCTAGAATTCAGTAACGTAACCTATGAGCCCCTTCTGTTCCTAACGCCATACATATCTTTCCTGCAAGCAAAACCTAGACTGGTCCCTCATGTAACTACTATAGGACACAACACCGGTATAGTCGAAGACCCGGCAATGCATGGAACGTTAGCTATCTATTTAGTTAATAAGAAAGTTACCTTACAATCTCATCAATTGACTTAATTGCTACAGTTCGTGTATAAGGCTTAGTGACATGCTTACTGTTTAGTCCAGACAGCGGCATTGAGCAATTGCCTTGTCTGACAACAGAGGCTAGGCTATTGGTTACATAGCTAGCTAGCTAAGCTAACTCCACTTGTTCTGTTGTCACCCCCAATACTGAAAATACATCCATTTGAGAAGTCAAATGGACAGCGGATGGCCCGAATGCTTAATGCAATATTTTGCTTAAACATTGAATGGTACAATTTCACGCCGACTCCCTGATGGCGAATGTTTATGGTCTCATCACTTTGCCATGTCCCTGCTAACTAGACGCACTTAGCAGCGCACAGAAACCAGTTTCAATATACCAATTAATCAACCATCAATAAGTAGCTAAGTTAAACCCTTTTAGACAGTATTCATGACACACCCTTACAGTTTCCCAGCCTAGCAGGCCATCCCCCACGCTACAGCAGACCCTTTTCTATCAACCCAGGCGAGCGGAGCTCTGCTTACCATCGCTTCCACCAGTTCGGCCGCCATCTTCGTACAGCAGCCACCGCGAGAGCCAGAGCCGAAAGATAGTCCTTCGCCAATGAGAGACAGAGGGGTCGCTGGTCGACGGTTCTCTGCTTCCAATCACAGAGCAACTACATCACGAGCCTCAAGGAGTGTGTTAAAAGTAGGCGTGCCAGCATTGTTTTAAAGTGACAGTACAACTTTTTTTTAAACACTAAAAGACAGGCCTCCCCTCTATGCTAGGCCTCAATTATAAGAAAACATAACCAGCCTCCAAATAGCTGAACGTTGGAGTTTGCTGAGTTTTATACTATCGAGTCAAAGAGAATATGCGTTGTGGAAATAATTCAAATTCAACACAAGAGGAAAGCATGACTTGTTAAATGGGGAGAGGCACATGGCCAAATCAACTCCTGTCTGAGTGAAAAGCTCCACTTCGGGATTTGCAATGAACTATTAGCTATCAACTTTAAATGCTTTGTATATTTTTTAACACAAAACCTAAATAATCACAGGGAGCCAAGTCAAAATGCAGTACACAGATGTAGCGTACTGAAGTCACGTTCTGAGAGAGGTTATATTTGATTTTCAATTTAAAAATGCAGTGCATTGAATAAGAGCAATCATGAGTTAAATAAATCCCGATTTCACACTCTCCATTGAAGATCCATTTCTGGATTTCCAAACTTCGTGATTTGTGCTGAAGAACAGAAATGGTTCAAATTGATTCATAAAATCTAATTAAAGAATATATACGCTTTTATATATTATCTTTGATATATGTTGACCTCAAATTTGCCATAACTTAAGTATACTATTGGAACAATACATATAGCCTAACTCTGCTCTAGGTCTTAATTGAAATAAGAAAAGAAAAACGCAGACACTAGGCCCTCCATGGAATGAGTTTGACTGCTGGATTGCTTCAAAACTAATTAAAACTATAATTTTGATATTATGGATGGTCAGTCCTTGCATCCATATCTCTGCCTATATATTTGAGAGTGGTTACATTTCTCCAGGCCAATCCCTCAGCTTTTTACCAACACATAGGTGGATGTAACCGCTTTGTATTCTTTAAATTGAGGATTCTAGCTTTAATTAATGACACATTTTACCGCATGGCTCACTCATAATACACTGCGTGCACAATTATTAGGCAAGTGAGTATTCTGATCTTATCATTATTTCTATTCACATTTTCGAACTCCAAACCATATAAACTTGAATGCTTATTGGATTTAATCATTTTCAGGTGATATGTATTTGTGTAATGAGGGAGGGTGTGACGAAAGTGAATAACACCTTATATCAAGGTGTGCATAATTATTAGGCAGCCTCATTACCTCAGGTAAAATGGGCCAAAAAAGAGATTTAACTGATACTGAAAAGCTAAAAATGTAAAATGCCTTTCAGACGGATGCGACGCTCTTTAAATAGCTAAACTATTGAGGCGTGACCACCGGACAATCAAACGTTTTGTTGCGAATAGTCAACTGGGGCGCAAAAAAACGCTTGGGGAAGAAAAGGCGCAAAATAACTGCAAAAGACTTGAGAAGAATTAAACGTCAAACTACCAGGAACCCATTATCCTCCAGTGCCACCGTATTCCAGAACTGCAACCTACCTGGAGTGTTCAAAAGTACAAGGTGTCAAGTGCTCAGAGACATGGCCAAGGTCAAGAAGACTAAAACAAGACCACCACTGAATAAGATTCACAAGTTGAAGCGTCAAGATTGGGCAAAGAAATACCTGAAGACAGATTTTTCAAAGGTTTTATGGACAGATGAAATGAAAGTGACTCTTGATGGACCAAATGGATGGGCCCGTGGCTGGATCAGTAATGGACACAGGGCACCACTTTGAGTCAGGTGCCAGCAAGGTGAATGAGGGGTACTGGTATTGGCTGCTATCATTGAGGATGAGGTAGTTGGACCTTATCGGGTTGAAGATGGACTGAAACTCAACTCCCAAACCTACTGCCAGTTTCTGGAAGATTCTTTCGTCAAACAGTGGTACAGGAAGAAGTCCTCAGCTTTCTAGAAGGCCATGATCTTTATGCAGGACAATGCTCCATCACATGCATCCAAGTACTCCACTGCTTGGCTAGCCAGCAAGGGCCTCAAAGATGCCTGAATAACGACCTGGCCCCCTTCCTCATCTGACTTAAATCCTATTGAGAACTTGTGGGCCCTTCTCAAACGTGAGATTTACAGTGAGGGAAGACAATACACCTCTTTGAACAGCATTTGGGAGGCTGTGGTTGCTGCTTCAGCGAAAATTGATCGTGAACAGATCAAGAAACTGACACGCCTTCCCTGTGGCGCAGTTGGTAGAGCATGGTGTTTGCAACGCCAGCATGGTGTGTGCAACGCCAGGGTTGTGGTTTCGATTCCCACGGGGGGCCAGTGGAAGAAAAAACAATGCATGAAATGTATGTATTCACTACTGTAAGTCGCTCTGGATAAGAGTGTCTGCTAAATGACTAAAATGTAAATGGAAGGCTCATGGCAGTTCTTTAAAATAAGGGTGGCTATATTGGTCACTGAATATTTTGAAAGGCCAAAAATATTATATAATTGTAATTTTGTGTTACTTATCTGTTACACTTACTCTAAAAATTGAGAATCAACAAGTGAGTTGAGAGAAATTATTTTTGTAATTTAGTTGCCTAATAATTCTGCACACTAATAGTTGCCTAATAATTGTGCACACTTATATATTTCCCTGAGAAAGACACAACTCACTTTTCCTTTGTTAAACATTCAGGTTTGAGGTTCAATAACATTTTGGATTGACTGAGAGCATTGTGTTTGTTCAACAATAAAATGAATCCCGAGGAATACAATTTGCCTAACAATTGTGCACGCAGTGTACTTGGATAGTACTGTATATGCTGTAGTAGTAGTTCCACAACTCGGACAGACGAGGGCGATATAGTCCACTGGTTGTTCTTCATTCCTCTCATTCTTGGCCAGTGTGAGACGGTTTGCATGCCCTACCTTGTTCTAATACAGCATTACAACTTATCTTTCTTTACTGACGCTAGGGACATTCCTGGAAAGTAGCACTTTGAATGTGCTCTCTAACCAAATGAAATGAAATATAATTGAGCATGAAACATTTTATAGCAAGATTATGTACAGAACAGGGCTATAGGCCTATTGTAGTTAAACTCTAGAATAGCACAAGTGCAACACTTTTTAGTGCTATAATAGTTACAAATAGTCAGCAGCATTTAAAGCTTTTTACATAGAACAATTAAACATTTCATAACTGTGACAAGACCTATGCGAGAAATAGTAGAATATTCGTAAAATAATGGAGTTGAGATAGTTCTGCTCTTGATTTGGCACTCATCTGCAACCAAATTATTGAATTTAGATTAAGTAGATAAACTCAAGCAGAGTAGTTTGAGTTATTATGTCTAGCCTCTTGGCTGTTGTCATTGTGCCAAAGGAGTTTGATTTTAGCATATCATATATGATAAATGATTTAATGTTTTATAACAGAAAGGCTTACAGTAAGCCTAACTCGAATGATGCGCACTATGCAGCGCATTCTCTGTTTGAAAACCATTTAAGTAGGGATAACGCTGTTTAAATGCCTTTTGGTGCTGCTGAAGCACCCCCTGAACACCATGTCCTACTAAATCAGAGTGTTTAATCTCCCGTAATTACAAAGATTTGCTGTGGTTAATAAAATTAATCCGCTTCGATTAGACCCCCTACCTCTGCATCTCCTGTCTCTATTGCCCCTCACTGTGAAGGATAAATTCACGGACATTTAAATAGCGGTAACTTCACAACTGTGATCCATTCTGATCTAGTGTACACAAGATACAGTTGAGCACTGCATAGATAGAAAAAATATACCGTTTTTTTTTTCTCTCTAACCTATCTATTTGGTCTAACAAATTAGATTTTTCTAAACCTATTCAAGCTTTGGCATCACATTGAGTTTGAGTCGCCAAACAGAGTACGTTGGGAGGATCCCTTTTAATTGTCCTAACTTGATCTTGTGACCAGAGAGACTTAACTTACTTAGCCCAAAGGACATTGAAGAGAGGCCTCCTACCTGATGGACAGCACAGCAGTGTCCTAGACCAGCATCTTGAAATTAAGAAACAAAAACACCTGTGAAAGAATCTGAGGATTGCCTATTGTGGTGGGTATAGATAATCTACATCGAAAGTATTAGTAACTGCCTTAAAAGTCTAAGAAGAACCATGGAGGACAGAAGCAGCTGCAACAATGACCGGGAGCGCTTGGGAATACGCTTTACCATAGACTACCTGCTGTACAACAAGGACAGTAAGTGTATGAGAGAAGAGCAAAATATTCCCACAGTGGAGCAGACCCCTCATAGCCTACTGGAGGGCCAGAGTTCTGACATCCTCTCAGAGAGGAAAATGACCAAACCTGGGAGCCCTGAGAAGGGGCCAGAGGGAAAAGAGGGGTCAGAGGAGGAGAATGAAGAGGAGGAGGAGATCAAAGGGGGAAAAGATGAAGAGGAAACCACTACAGACAGCCCACAGGACAAGCCTTCCCAGTCCTACATCTCCCTTATCTCCATGGCCATACTTGCTTCAGAGGAGAAGAAGCTCTTGCTGTGTGACATCTATCAGTGGATCATGGACAACTACTCCTACTTCAAGAGCAAGGTATGTCCAATTGATTCATTTCAGGGTTCATTTCAAGTTGATAATTTGTCTGAATTAGGGTTGGGGCCAGTTTCATTTCAATTCAGGAGATACAGTACATTACAATTCAATAATTTAAAAGAGTGCCATTTATTTAGAAAGTACATTTTTTAAATGATTGAAATGCAATTTCAATTCACTTAATATATGGACTGAATTTAATTGACATTGCCAACCCTGTATAGCCAATAGCCAATTACTGATATTCCTATCAATTTAACTGAATAACAGTAGACAAGATACGCATGAAAAAAAACCTTTGCAAAGTTCTTTGGTCAAGCAATGACTAGTGTGTGGAAAGTTTCCAAAACTTAAAGTACTATTCTGGGACATTACGCACTTCCTCCACTGTAGTCATAAGGCAGCATCTGAAAATAAAGAGCTTGAAAAAGTTGATCTATAATTTTAAATGTTCACTATATTCCTATTGTGAGCTGTAGAAACACAGTGGTCTGACTCAGTAATGAGTATAATTGCTGCATGCAGGACCCTGGCTCGGCTGATGCTGTTGTTGCATGGAAGGTCTAACTTAGTCATCTCAAGGCTATAGGTAAACCTGTTGATAGCCGCAACAGGCTAAAAACTAAAACTAGGTCTTTAACAGGTGTAACAGCAAGTTTACCTCATATGATTGGGGGGAGTTTGACAAAGTGAACATGATGGTTTCGTCTGGCAGCCAACTGAAACATCATTGACCAAAGGTCACCATGGACTCTTCACATGAACTTGGCACCAATTAAATGAAAGCAAGAGCAAATTGCCATATTCTCGGTACAGTGTATCAATGTATATACTGGGGATTCAGCTGTGAGGGAAAACGATTATTGGTTTCAAATAAATTAATATACTTTCTGTTCCAGGGCCACATACAACACTTCATTCATTACTCAACTTTATACTTCATGTCTCATATGTGAACTTTGTTGTCCTACAGGATAAGAACTGGAGGAACAGCGTCAGACACAACCTGTCCCTGAACGAGTGCTTTGTGAAGGCTGGTCGGAGTGACAATGGTAAAGGCCATTTCTGGGCCATCCACCCTACTAACTTCCAGGACTTCTCCAATGGGGACTACCATCGCCGCCGAGCTCGCCGCAGGATCCGCAGAGTAACAGGACAGCTCCCCTACGCCCTGCACACACCCTATTACCCCCTCCATAGGCCCAGGGGGGTGTGGTGCTGGTGCTGTCCCCCAGCCCACCCTCTGTCTTACGTCTCAGCCAGGATCTATTGGAGCTGGGCCAGCCTGCAGACCAGACGACACCCAGCCACGCTCAGGTTCAATAGCACCACATAGAATTGGATGCATGTTGGATGTTGGTCTGTTCTTTATATGACAGGTGGCTGAGAGAGATGTATTGAGTATGATTGTGAAATCTGTGGCTGGCTGGCACAAATAAGAGTACCAAAGCACCAAAGTACGATTTTGCACAATTTTTGTTTGAAATGTAATACACCAAATTTGTATTGTGATAGTATACATGTGTATTGTATTTGATGAATTCTGTATATGAAGAAAATGAATTGTAAATATACTGATGAAGATATTGCAATATTTTATATATCTTGCACAATTTCAAATAAATAAACAAAAAACTCACCCAGCAAAGTGTCATTGATTTCTGTCAGACGAGAAAAGGCTTAAACTGAATGATAACTTTTTGAACTAGTAAATAAAGCACTTTAAAGTAACAAATCTGTACAGAATAATGGACCATACAGATGACTGTTCTGAGAAGACATTTGGTACTCCAGGTAGTACAGTTCATCAACTGAGCATGTGCGTGCGAGTGAATACCTTTATGTGTCTGTGTGTCTTTTTGTGTGCCTGTGTATTCACGTGTGTGGTTGTATGTGGTTGTGTGTTCCTAATTGTGTCTGTGTGTAGTTGTGTGTAGATACAGGGTGTTCCTAATTGTGGTTGTGTGTGTGGTTGTGTGTAGATACAGGATGTTCCTAATTGTGTCTGTGTGTGGTTGTGTGTAGATACAGGGTGTTCCTAATTGTGTCTGTGTGTGGTTGTGTGTAGATACAGGATGTTCCTAATTGTGTCTGTGTGGTTGTGTGTGTAGTTGTGTGTAGATACAGGGTGTTCCTAATTGTGTCTGTGTGTGGTTGTGTGTGTAGTTGTGTGTAGATACAGGATGTTCCTAATTGTGTCTGTGTGTGGTTGTGTGTAGGTACAGGATGTTCCTAATTGTGTCTGGTTGTGTGTAGATACAGGGTGTTCCTAATTGTGTCTGTGTGGTTGTGTGTGTAGTTGTGTGTAGATACAGGGTGTTCCTAATTGTGTTTGTGTGGTTGTGTATGTGGTTGTGTGTAGATACAGGGTGTTCCTAATTGTGTCTGTGTGTGGTTGTGTGTGTAGTTGTGTGTAGATACAGGGTGTTCCTAATTGTGGTTGTGTGTGTGGTTGTGTGTAGATACAGGGTGTTCCTAATTGTGGTTGTGTGTGTGGTTGTGTGTAGATACAGGGTGTTCCTAATTGTGTCTGTGTGGTTGTGTGTGTGGTTGTGTGTAGATACAGGGTGTTCCTAATTGTGTCTGTGTATGGTTGTGTGTGTAGTTGTGTGTAGATACAGGGTGTTCCTAATTGTGTCGGTGTGTGGTTGTGTGTCGATACAGGATGTTCCTAATTGTGTCTGTGTGTAGTTGTGTGTAGATACAGGGTGTTCCTAATTGTGTCTATGTGTGGTTGTGTGTAGATACAGGATGTTCCTAATTGTGTCTGTGTGGTTGTGTGTGTAGTTGTGTGTAGATACAGGGTGTTCATAATTGTGTCTGTGTGGTTGTGTGTGTGGTTGTGTGTAGATACAGGGTGTTCCTAATTGTGTCTGTGTGTGGTTGTTTGTGTGGTTGTGTGTGTGGTTGTGTGTAGATACAGGGTGTTCCTAATTGTGTCTGTGTGGTTGTGTGTGTGGTTGTGTGTAGATACAGGGTGTTCCTAATTGTGTCTGTGTATGGTTGTGTGTGTAGTTGTGTGTCGATACAGGATGTTCCTAATTGTGTCTGTGTGTGGTTGTGTGTAGATACAGGGTGTTCCTAATTGTGTCTGTGTGTGGTTGTGTGTAGATACAGGATGTTCCTAATTGTGTCTGTGTGGTTGTGTGTGTAGTTGTGTGTAGATACAGGATGTTCCTAATTGTGTCTGTGTGGTTGTGTGTGTAGTTGTGTGTAGATACAGGGTGTTCCTAATTGTGTCTGTGTGGTTGTGTGTGTGGTTGTGTGTAGATACAGGGTGTTCCTAATTGTGTCTGTGTGGTTGTGTGTGTGGTTGTGTGTAGATACAGGGTGTTCCTAATTGTGTCTGTGTGTGGTTGTGTGTGTGGTTGTGTGTAGATACAGGGTGTTAAAAGTGAGCCCACTCCGGCAGCCCGGCGTGGTTTAGATGCTAATTAGTCAGAGCTGCCAGGATACCAAATCTTGTGCCGTAAGAGAGACTAAAGCAGGCTTCCCAAAGCTGACTCCGGGGATAAGCACATGGATAATCCCAGAGATCCCAAGGAGTTTCGAAAAAAATAGGAAGCTTATCACACAGTGTAATCTGTAACCGCTCCTGTGGTGAAGAGACACTGTGGGAGGTGAGGGAAGGAGGGAGGGAGATGAGAGGGGCAGGGGGAGTGGATGTCATGAAGAGGGGGAGGTGCAGGTAGAAGAGGGAACATGGAGAGGGGGAGGTGCAGGTGGAGGAGTGGACATGGAAAGGCCTAGAAGACAAGGTCATTGTCAAAGTCATCACAGGCAACAAACAAGTAGAAGGTATACAGGTCCACTCAAACCCAACAGTCAATCAAACCCAACAGTCAATCAAACCCAACAGTCAATCAAACCCAACTGGAAATGTGAAAGAGATATGATACAGTATACAATAATAATGATCTTTAAACAGGTCTGAAAATGGATAGGGAACTGGCACCATATTTCTTTCCCAAAGGGCAAAACGTGTTCAAATATGCAGCAGCATGGTCAGAAAATCATATCTGGAGAATACAACAAGATTAAAAAGAAAAGTCAATCATCAGCTATCAGTTATTCCATTAATAGGAAATTCCTATGTGATTTCCAAAGGTTGACATTTAAATTCACAATACTTGAGTTGTTTTTTTGAATGAATTATGCTGCTTGTTTATTGCAATTCATGTGAGGTTTTTTTTCAGATAAAGCAATACATCTGATATGTAGATTAGATTACATTGTAAAAAGAAAATAGAATGAATCTATAAATGGGAAAGGGCTAAAATACAAAGGACAAACATCTCAATACCCAATTTCCATCTATGTTCATTAGAGCGATGACAAATCCATCTAATTAATTTTTGTTGACCAAATCTCTCGATTCGTTGTGGAAAAGCTAATTACATCACTAATTTGTTTAATTCCCATGAATTGCACTCTGCATTAAATCCTCAACAATTTGTGAGCTTTTAGGCTTTAATTCTGTTGCATATGTTTGCCGCATGCTGGCAGGAAACAAGACTTTGAACAGGTTGCATCCACCACACACACACACACACACACACACACACACACACACACACACACACACACACACACACACACACACACACAGTGACCTATTTGGTGGTTGTGAGGTATAAGGTTGAAGTTCACAGTAAAATGATCAATGGGAAAACTATCAGAGAATGTAGAGCCCCTTGAATGACTTTAACGTGACACAACACGTTGTCAAGTTGTTCAACTTTACTAATGATGTCTAATCCAAAATAGCATAATTGAAGGTTTAAAAAAATGTTGGGAATAGACAAGCAATGCGCTATATTCTTTCGGCCTATGACATTGTAGGTGTGCCATGCATTTTAGGAATATGTGAGTTGTCCATCGTCAAGAAACCTGATATCTCAATTTACCAAATAAACTCTCCATTCAATGAATGGTGGTCAGAAGTTAAAAGTGTTTAAGATGACTGACGCAGTCAGTGTGTGGTACACTTTAGCCCCATCCTATAGGGCTATTGCAGAGGGAGGTTGTCAGGTTGGGTGCTTTAACTTCTTAATCTAATAGGATAGGCTGATGGGTTCAGGGGATTACTGTCCACGACTTGTGCCTGATTAACAGATCTGAGAGTGAGGTAAGAAGATGTGTCCTGCTGTGATGAAAACTTAGGGCCATGTTCTAGTACATTAGTACATTACAGTATTCCAAAGCTAGTTTGATAGCTCTGTTGTAGTATCTCTTGGATTGATTATGGCTCAACACAAGACACAATATTGACAAATGTTGACCAAACATTGGCTGATGTCTGATTCCACAGAGCATCTGTAAAACAGAAGAAAATGACATAAAGCTGGGGGTATTATGTGACTGACATTTGATAAGACAGGAAGCACAACTGCACCACCAAAACTTGGCATGTAAAAATTATTATTTCAATAAACGTGTCAAATGTGTTAGATTATTTGAATTAGTCAATCCTTACATTACCTAAATTTAGCCAATGGTTAACTTAGTTCAATGACCTAGGATATAACAACTAGGTTAACTAAATTCGTAACGGAATATGTCTGTGTATTTTTTGTTATTTTGATTTCCGAGTCAAGACGGAGTGTGAAAAATTTGTTTCTAAAATCTACTTGTTTTCTCATTTATTGTGTCAAAACTGGACATGGAATAACAGAAAACAAACGACATCAAAATATATTCCTTTATTTTCATACCTGGAAGTACACGCCCCTCATAGAATATTCACAGGGATTACAGCCTAGGTTGGCAGCAGAAAGAAAGTGTTAGACTGTGTGAGTATGACAGAAAGATAAAAATACTCATGCTAGCAAAGTTGCATAACTTATTATGATGTTAGCATGCCAACAGAACAAACTCAAAAACAATTGAACAAAGTTGGCTTGCACTAGCTGGCTACAGAATAGCTAGCAGGCTGGCTAGTTAGCTCTACTTGGTTACTGGCTATAGTCATGCTAGCTAGTAGTAGCTAATGGAAGTAAATTAGTCCCCCTTATTTAACTAGGCAAGTCTACTTGCGGCAGAAAGGTAGCTCGATCTTCTGTTGGCTAATGGTGTTTGTTGACTAAGTAGTAATGAGCTGCAGTTACTGTAAATAGTTACCTATCTGGCACTTTGCATAGCTAACTTTGCTACTGCTTATGTATACAATAATCTCCTTACTAAACTATAGTCAGAGCTGATGCGTGTGTGTGCGTGTGTGTGTGTGAGAGTTCTGAATGTCCCCGTAGGAGAAAAGTATAATATGGCATCTCAGCTGATCATCATGAACTTCATGTAGTTACATCAAGTAATACATTAAGTTAAAATAAGCCTTTTTATTGGCATTGGTATACTTCACCAACATCCCTTCCTACTCACTGAAAGGCAGACCAAGGCTATACTCAGTAGAAAACATGACTATTGTTATGACAATTGGCCTACTTCTCTGAATGTACACCGTGTACAAAACATTAAGGACACCTACTCTTTCCATGACATAGACTGACCAGGTGAATCCAGGTGAAAGCTATGATCCCTTATTGATGTCACTTGTTAAATCCACTTCAATCGATGTTGATAAAGGGGAGGAGAAAGGTTAAAGAAGGATTATTTTTAATCCTTGAGACAACTGAGGCATGGATTGTGTATGTGTGCATTCAGAGGGGGAATGGGCAAAACAACATTTTTAAGTGCCTTTAAACAGGGTATGGTAGTAGGTTCTAGGCACACTGGTTTGTGTCAAGAACTGCAATGCTGCTGGGTTTTTCACGCTCAACAGTTTCCCGTGTGTATCAAGAATGTCCACCACCCAAAGGACATTCAGCCAACTTGACACAACTGTGGGAAGAATTGGAGTCAACATGGGCCAGCATCCCTGTGGAATACTTACGACACCTTGTAGAGTCCATGCCCCGACGAATTGAGGCTGTTTTGAGGGCAAAAGGGGGGGTGCAACTCAATATTCGGGAAGGTGTCCTTAATGTTTTGTACACTCAGTGTATACAGAAGTAGGATCTTAATTGATCACCCAGTTGTTGCAAATTTATAGCTTATTTGAGGTTTAAAAAGGCTTCTATAGTTTGTAATTTCCACTTTAAAATGACTGACTTGATTTGCCCTAACTAAGAATTGATCAACCCTGACAAAAGTATCAATGAATTATAATCCACACAATAATTCACATTTCCTGTTGCTGCAGGAAAAAAATGTTGCTGTGAGAAAATTATCAAATTAACATCCTACATCTGTACCTACCGCCTGTGTGTGTGGGGGGGTGGGGGGTGGGGGGGTCGATGATCAATGATACGCTACCAGTCTAATATTATTTGGTAACTGATTCCCCCCCCCACACACAAACACTCTCGCTCTCTCCCTATCCCCCTCTCTCTCTCTCTCACACACACACACACACACACACACACACACACACACACACACACACACACACACACACACACACACACACACACACACACACACACACACAGGACCATTCACACAGTTCAGTCACTCAGCCCTATCCAGTAGACATGATGCTCTCAAGGCCCCGCACTACTGCCTCCTACAACATCCTGATGGGAAGCAATAATCCTGGCCCCAAGACTGTGAGTCTGCCTATTTCTCTAACCCTGCTGTACCCTACTGTGCTGAGTCAATATGACTCTAGAACAGTTATACACTATTTGAAATGGAATGCTCAACAGTGATAATCTCTCTCTCTCAATTCAATTCAAATGGGCTTTATTGGCATGGGAAACATGACAATCCTCACAGTTCACTCACAGATGGTATGTAAGCTGTTTGATGGCACCTGCATGCCTGTTTGAGGGACAACTGGACAGAATATATAATAATTACTGGACATCAGCTTAGACCCTCCTGTTCTTCCCTGCAGAAGTAATCTAGAAATCAAACCTTTCTGCAGCAGGTACAGTAGCTCTGGCCGGGCAGCTTCATAGCAGGTTGAGGGACTAACTTACTTCCACTAGCTACTACTAGCTAGCATGACTATAGCCAGTAACCAGGTAGGGCTATCTAGCCAGCCTTGTAGCCAACTAGTGCAAACCAACTTTGTTCAGTTGTTGTTGAGTTTGTTCTATTGGTGTGCTAACTTCATAATTAGTTCTGCATCTTAGTCTAACATTAGTATTTTTATCTTTCTGTCACACTCACACTGTCTAATCCTTTATTTGTGCTGCCAACCTAGACTGTAACACCCCCCCTAAACCCTGTGAATATTCTATGAGGGGGTGTGTACTTCCAGGCAGTGTCGATTTTAGCATGTTAATCTTGGTGGGGCAAACTCAAAAAAAGATGCATGCCAGCAAAGACACTACACAACACAACACTAAACAATGCATCAATAGCACTATAGTGGTGACAAGCGGTGCCTACAAACTGTTAGAGCCTACATAAAGCTGTCCCAACAGCAGAGCTTTCTTTCCAGGACAATGGAGTGAATCCTTACCATCGCTACACCTGGCTATCAGCAGAGCCTTGTCTGGCAGCAAAAAAAATTATTCAGCCTCGTTTACTGCCTTTTAAAAAAAAACATAGCTGATATGGCTGACTTGCTTAAACAAATTTGGTTTCTACTGACAATTGAGATGAACAAACTATGGCATAAGGGAACGATGAGCAGATAAGAGGTATTCTGTCATTTCGATTAAGACATTAATGAGCGAGCGACGACAGACGTAGTCAATATAACTATGTGTTTAGCACTTTTGAAATGTACAGCGACAGAATGCAGAACATGGGCTGCTCTTACAGTATTTTCCCTGTACACCAAGTCAGAACCGTAAGATAAATAAAGGGGGCATATAAGCAGACATTGAAACCTCTTACAATATTAGATGATGACATTTCTCAAAAATAGGTTATAGGCTACATGTGCACAACCACTGAGTCAGAACAGTAATGTTAGGCGAAATTAAGAGGTGAAAATATACCAAATTATTAGGGTGAGGCACATGGGCTACTAACAGCTTACTGCACAACATACATTTAGTATTACTTTCTTAGCTATAGTATACATATCTCCATTGCATATTACATAATTTATGCAGCAGCATACAAGACATTTTTGGACTCACCTTGGCATATGATGTGCTCGCTTAAACATGAAGGTGGTGCGGTTGTAATCAAAGTCTGGCATTCTCTGGATTTATGGTGGGAACTCTGAAAAAAAAATACACAGCCACTCCATTGAATAGCAGGCTACTGGTTGCTTTGCTATTCTTGCAGTTAGCCACTGATTCCTTCATTGTTGAATTTGCGATTTCCAACTTGTTGTGTAATCTTTATGTCCAATGGGCCGATGAGCACCGATAAGTTTTATCTATAATTTCTCTTCATTATTTCTCTTCATATGACACGGATTAAAAAGGATTTGCCAGTAGTTTGTCGACTTGATTCATGATGATGGCTGCTAGCTAAGACTTTGAAAATAAGACGTTGACATGATCAGTCCAATCAAAGCCACTGTACATATCACATGATTTGATGTCATTTTATCTGTGGTCAATGACTTTGAGCCTTCTTGGAAGGGCACTTGTAATATAACTCTATGGCAGGACCCAAAGGGCTGAAATTTTGGATGTCTACCCTTACTAAGGACTTAAACTTGACGATGACGTAGTGTCCCCATGAATGACAAAACATTGAGCCAATCACGGTGGAATGCTCCTAAAGCACTGAGCTAGGCTGAAACACCTGCATTTTGGAGCTGCCTCACTCAAGAAAACAAAAAAAGACCATGTGTGTTTGCAGCTTTATTAACTCAATGATATTTATATATATTTTTTTACATTGTATGTAAACTGATATGTGACACGTATTAATGCCAAAATAACATGCTTAACAGGCAAGCCCCAAAAATATATAATTTGTCCATTAAAATAACATAAATTTGATCAGAAATACAGTGTAGACATTGTTAATTTTGTAAATGACTATTGTAGCTGGAAACGGCAGATTTCTAATGGAATATCTACATAGGTGTACAGATGCCTATTATCAGCAACCATCACTCCTGTGTTCCAATGGCACGTTTTGTTAGCTAATCCAAGTTTATCATTTTAAAAGGCTAATTGGTCATTAGAAAACCCTTTTACAATTATGTTAGCACAGCTGAAAACTGTTGTTCTGATTAAAGAAGCAATAAAACTGTCCTTCTTTAGACTAGTTGAGTCTCTGGAGCATCAGCATTTGTGGGTTCGATTACAGACTCAAAATGGCTAGAAACAAAGAACTTTCTTCTGAAACTCATCAGTCTATTCTTGTTCTGAGAAATGAAGGCTATTCCATGTGAGAAATTGCCAAGAAACTGAAGATCTCGTACAACACTGTGTACTACTCCCTTCACAGAACAGTGCAAACTGGTCCTAACCAGAATGGAAAGAGGAGTGGGAGGCTCCGGTGCACAACTGAGCAAGAGGACAAGTAAATTAGAGTGTCTAGTTTGAGAAACAGACGCCTCACAAGTCCTCAACTGGCAGCTTCATTAAATAGTACCTGCAAAACACCAGTCTCAATGTTAACCTGTCTGTGCTAAGGGGCAGTATTTTCACGGCCGGATAAAAAACGTACCCAATTTAAACTGGTTACTAATCTTGCCCAGAAACGAGAATATGCATATTATTAGTAGATTTGGATAGAAAACACTGAAGTTTCTAAAACTGTTTGAATGGTGTCTGTGAGTATAACAGAACTCATATGGCAGGCAAAAACCTGAGAAAATTCCAAGCAGGAAGCAGGGGCGAAAATCTGATATCAACTTTGGAGGGGACAATTACATGAAATTTTCTCAAGAGCAATTCCTGAGGGGGACACCAAAAGTAGTGCTGTAACACATAGCCTACATTGTAATATGGTAAATGTATATTGAGGAACCAAAGAAATAAGGTGTTTGCCGTACTCCTACCTACCGGTACCCAAAACTACACAACTAATCACAACAGCAATACCATTGCCTTTAACAAATCTTAGTTCAGTCACCAGTTTAAGTTGAGAGTGGGGGTATCCATGGCATTTTCCAATTATGTTCCTATTTTACAAGTCAAAAAAATTGAGAACCTTTCATAATGTTGCCAAACAAAGACTCAACAAACTTACCTGAGACTCCCTGTCTCTGCCAGTCTGTCCCTGCATATCTGTCCCCAACTCTGCTGGCTGTGTGCCATCTGTTGCCTGCTCTGCCTAATGACATCATTGTGAAACATTTCCATTAGAATTTAATTTCTTTCTTATGAACATTTTATCAACTAGTCTTTGAGATATTAGGCTACTAGGGTTCTTACTATGCATTTTGGTGTATTGAAAAATACTCTGATGTCCGTCTTTTATTTTTCTGCCATTTTTCTACCTGGCTGGCTGGCTGGCTACACACACAGTGTGTAGGTTATTTACAGTAGGAGATGGGCTTCTATCATCTTCAATCATTCTATTTGGGCTTCGATCTAAAAGGTAGCTAGCAAATGTGAAACGGATTAAAATGACAAGAGTTGACAGCTGTATGAGTTCACCATTTACACAACATATGCTGCAACCTTTTGTAATTTTAATAGTTTGTTTCATATTGGCTGGCTTCCAACAATTGCTGAATTTGCAAAGCTAGCGAGCACCAATTCAGTTTCAGTGGTGTTTGCTATAATCTTTGCTACCCGGGTTAAATAAAGGTGAAATAAAATAAATAAATAAAAGTTCCCTTGCGACAATTTAGCTTTTGCAACGAGACCATTAAATATATTTAAGACAATGGTAGAAGAGTGTAGTTCTGTTCAGTTTGGATTTCAGTTTATCGCTAACCTTTATCACAGGGACTTTGAAGTACTAACTTACATCATCTGCATGCTGATCTTGGAATAACTTGACGATAGCAAAGATTCCATCTTTGACGACGCCACATAAATGGAATAGGTACTAGCTAGCTTAATAGTTAATATTTGCACGCTAGCTCTGCATATTCAGCTAGTGTGTGTGCGCGATTGACTGGATTAACCTCACGTCAGTTATGTGCATTGAGTGCCTTTCAGACAGTAGATACGACCTCTCTGTTACCTAGCAAGCTAAGGAACTGGCAGTGGATCAAACCATTGTGAGGCAAAGTGTGGGGGGGTCGCAATCTTTTGAAACTTAAAATGCGCTATTAATAAGTGTCTATAATCAGCACAATTGCTTTCATTGCGTATTATTAATATTATTTAAATTACATAGTTATGTTTCAGTGATAGATTGGGGGGGACAAATCATATTTTTCCCAGGATGGGGGGGTCGTGTCCCCCCCGTCTCCCCCAGGATTTCCGCCCCTGGCAGGAAGTGGCCTGCCTGAGAATTAGTAGTTCTTCTTTTGATTCTCTATCGAAACTACAGTATCTGTGGGGTTACGTAGCACTTTCTAAGGCTTCCATTGGCTCTCTAAAGCCTTCAGAAAGCAGATTGAGGCGTCTCCTGTCTCTGGGCAGAGTATAGTAGCTCAGTTTCTCAGTGGTCTGCCTGGTGACAAAGAGATTGGATATGCGTGTTCACGAGACCACTCTGTTTTTTCTTTTCCTCTTTGAATGAATACACTATTGTCCGGTTGGAATATTATCGCTATTTTGCGAGAAAAATACCATATAAATTGATTTTAAACAGCGTTTGACATGCTTCTAAGTACGGTAATGGAACATTTTGAATTTTTTTGTCTCAAAATGCGCTCGCACGTCACCCTTTGGATAGTGACCTGAACGCACGAACAAAACGGAGGTATTTGGACATAACTATGGATTATTTGGAACAAAAACAACATTTCTTTTGGAAGTAGCAGTCCTGGGAGTGCATTCTGACGAAGATCAGCAAAGGTAATACAATATTTCTAATACTAATTCTGAGTTTAGTGTGCCTCGAACTTGGCGGGTGTCTGAATAGCTCACCGTGATGGCTGATCTATGTACTCAGAATATTGCAAAATGTGCTTTCGCCGAAAAGCTATTTTAAAATCTGACACCGCGATTGCATAAAGGAGTTCTGTATCTATAATTCTTAAAATTATTGTTATGTATTTTGTCAACGTTTATGATGAGTAATTTAGTAAATTCACCAGAAGTTTTTCGGTGGGAATACATTTTCTGAACATCACACGCCAATGTAAAAAGCTGTTTTATTAAATAAATATGAACTTGATTGAACAAAACATGCATGTATTGTATAACATAATGTCCTAGGAGTGTCATCTGATGAAGATCATCAAAGGTTAGTGCTTCATTTAGCTGTGTTTTGGGTTTTTGTGACATATATGCTTGCTTGGAAAATGGCTGTGTGATTATTTTTGGCTATGTACTCTCCTAACATAATCTAATGTTTTGCTTTCGCTGTAAAGACTTTTTGAAATCGGACAATGTGGTTAGATTAACGAGAGTCTTATCTTTAAAATGGTGTAAAATAGTCGTGTGTTTGAAAAATTGAAATGATTGCATTTTTGAGGTTTTTGTATTTCGCGCCACGCTGTTCCACTGGCTGTTGAATAGAGTGGGACGGTCACGTCCCACCTAGCCCATAGAGGTTAACAGTGAAGAGGCGACTCCGGGATGCTGGCCTTCTAGCAGAGTTGCAAAGAAAAAGCCATATCTCAGACTGGCCAATAAAAAGAAAAGATTAAGATGGGCAAAAGAACACAGACACTGGACAGAGGAACTCTGCCTAGAAGCCCAGCATCCTGGAGTCGCCTCTTCACTGTTGACGATGAGACTGGTGTTTTGCGGGTACTATTTAATGAAGCTGCCAGTTGAGGACTTGTGAGGTGTCTGTTTCTCAAACTAGACACTCTAATGTACTTGTCCTCTTTGTAACGATGGGCCATTGAGTCGGAAGGCCGAAACGTTTGAATTAACCTCTTACATGTAGACGTTCCGCTAGCGGAACACCGCTCCAATATCCAATGATAGGGCGTGGCGCGAAATACAAACTCCTCGAAAATCCGAAAACTTCCATTTTTCAAACATATGACTATTTTATACCATTTTAAAGACAAGACTCTCCTTTATCTAACCACACTGTCCGATTTCAAAAAGGCTTTACAACGAAAACAAAACATTAGATTATGTCAGGAGAGTACCCAGCCAGAAATAATCAGACACCCATTTTTCAAGCTAGCATATAATGTCACAAAAAACAAAACCACAGCTAAATGCAGCACTAACCTTTGATGATCTTCATCAGATGACACTCCTAGGACATTATGTTATACAATACATGCATGTTTTGTTCAATCAAGTTCATATTTATATCAAAAAACAGCTTTTTACATTAGCATGTGACGTTTAGCATTCCCACCGAACACTTCCGGTGAATTTACTAAATTACTTACGATAAATGTTCACAAAAAACATAACAATTATTTTAAGAATTATAGATACCGAACTCCTTTATGCAATCGCGGTGTCAGATTTTAAAATAGCTTTTCGGTGAAAGCACATTTTGCAATATTCTGAGTAGATAGCCCGGCCATCACAGGCTAGCTATTTTGACACCCACCAAGTTTGGTACTCACCAAACTCAGATTTACTATAAGAAAAATTGGATTACCTTTGCTGTTCTTCGTCAGAATGCACTCTCAGGACTTCGACTTCAACAACAAATGTTGTTTTGGTTCCAAATAATCCATAGTTATATCCAAATAGCGGCAATTTGTTCGTGCGTTCAAGACACTATTCGAAGGGTAACGAAGGGTGACGCGCGGACGCGTATCGTGACAAAAAAATTCTAAATATTCCATTACCGTACTTCGAAGCATGTCAAACGCTGTTTAAAATCAATTTTTATGCGATTTTTCTCGTAAAATAGCGATAATATTCCAACCGGGAGTCGTTGTTTTTGTTCAAAGACTGAAAATGCAAAATGGACTCTTCATGTGCATGCGCGCACCCGTCTCATTGTTCTCAGATCGACCACTATCCAAATGCGCTACTGTTTTTCAGCCAGAGACTGCAGAGTCATCATTCAACGTTCTGGCGCCTTCTGAGAGCCTATGGGAGCCTTAGAAAGTGTCACGTTACAGCAGAGATACCGAATCTTCTAAGATTTTGGCCTGCCATTTGAGTTCTGTTATACTCACAGACACCATTCAAACAGTTTTAGAAACTTTGGAGTGTTTTCTATCCAAGTAATAACCAGATTAAATCAGGTACGTTTTTTATCCGGCCGTGCAAATACTGCCCCCTATCCATAACAAGTTACAACAAAAGCAAGACCACGACATTAACATAAGGCAGTACGTCAATACACAAGAACAATACCAACTGGTGAGTGAACATGGGAGAGTGACATATAAAGGGGAGGAAATTATGAAGGTAATGGAGTCCAGGTGTGAATCATAATGATCATAATGATTCACAGGTGCATGAAATTATGAGTGCCAGTTTAACAGTGTAGGTTCCATCCCTCTCTTCGCCCCAACCCGGGCTCGAACCAGGGACCCTTGCACACATCAACAACTGACACCCCACGAAGCATCGTTACCCATCGCGCCACAAAAGCCGCGGCCTTTGCGACACAAGGGGAAACCCTACTTCAAGTCTCAGAGCGAGTGACGTCACCGATTGAAATGCTACTAGCGCGCACCACCGCTAACTAACTAGCCATTTCACATCGGTTACACTTACCCCTCCCTTTGACCTCCTCCTTTTCCGCAGCAACCAATGATCCGGGTCAACAGAATCAATTTAACAGTCCCTCTCTTCGCCCCAACCCGGGCTCGAACCAGGGACCCTTGCACACATCAACAACTGACACCCCACAAAGTATCGTTACCCATCACGCCACAAAAGCCGCGGCCCTTGCGACGCAAGGGGAAACCCTACTTCAAGTCTCAGAGCGAGTGACGTCACCGATTGAAATGCTACTAGCACGCACCACTGCTAACTAACTAGCCATTTCACATTGGTTACACCAGGAGCAGTGGTTAGTACTCTGGCGACGTCATACGCCGGAAGGGAGGAGCAGGAGCAGACGCAACACTCTTGCTCAGTTGTGCACCGGGACCTTCCACTCCTCTTTCTATTCTGGTTAGAGCCAGTTTGTGCTGTTCTGTGAAGGGAGTAGTACACAGTGTTGTATGAGATCTTCAGTTTCTTGGCAATTTCTCACATGGAATAGCCTTCATTTCTCAGAACAAGAATAGACTGACGAGTTTCAGAAGAAAGTTCTTTGTTTCTAGCCATTTTGAGCCTGTAATCAAACCCACAAATGCTGATGCTCCAGATACTCAACTAGTCTAAAGAAGGACAGTTTTATTGCTTCTTTTATCCGAACAACAGTTTTCAGCTGTGCTAACATAATTGTAAAAGGGTTTTCTAATGACCAATTAGCCTTTTAAAATGATAAACTTGGATTAGCTAACACAACGTGCCATTGGAACACAGGGGTGATGGTTGCTGATAATGGGCCTCTGTACGCCTATGTAGATATTCCATTAAAAATCTGCAGTTTCCAGCTACAATAGTCATATACAAAATTAACAATGTCTACACTGTATTTCTGATCAATTTGATGTTATTTTAATGGACAAAAAAACGAATTTTTCTTTCAAAAACAAGGACATTTCTAAGTGACCCAAAATATTTGAATGGTAGTGTATATTTTTTTTGTTTCCGTTTTTTTTTTTTTTTTTTTACAAAAATATGGCGCTTAGAACAGCCCCACCTGCCCTGAATGATGGGTCGCCACTGCTTCAAGATATGAACCAAATGAAAAACGGCGAGACAAAAAATGTATACATTTTATTGTTATTTGTTTTTTGTTATTCCATGTCCAATGATGACACAATAAATAAGAACATCTTTTTTTATTATTGGTTATCAGAAACGAGAAACGAGACATTTTCAGTTTATCCACTCTTAGTTATGACTCGGAAATCAAAGTAAGGAAAGGTACACGGACCCATGGCAGATAGACTTGCATGAACTTGAAGTTTTGGAAAAGGTCGAAACAAGGTATTGTAAAGCTTCTGAATAGATAGAAACAGGTAGACTATTTAGACGTCAGCATTATGCTGCACCTGAACCGTTATCTCCATCGTGTACAGTTGTGTCACAGGAACAATAGCCTCTGCTGCCTGAGCATCAAAGGCCCCATAATAGTCAATCGATTATCATGAATGCGAGACGCTATTCGACACATTACTGTTAACAATCATTTGCCTTCCAATGCACGGTTGCCATCTTTGAAGCAATGTTTTATTGCCTTTCTTTTCATCTGCATCTGTCATCCCTGAGGTACACTGTTTGATCTCTCCCCACAACCCCCTCTCTGTCCCCGGGGTCGCGTTGACCTGTTGATTGGCAGCTGGGCTCAGACATATGGTAGGACGAGGCATCGACCGGCGCTCCCGGGAGACGAAGGCAGACGGAGTGATTTTCTATTGCAGGGGGAGCGGTGATGAGAGCGGAGAAAGGACCAGCGGTGCCGCGCTGCGTAAAGAGTGATATGGCATATAACCACTAGATGGTGCAAGATGTCAATAAATCCTCAACATTGTTTTGACCATTTGAAACAATTATTTCAGTAGGGCTCTATTTCGTCACACTTTATGGAAATTCTACACACGCAATATGTAGACTTGCATGTCACTTTCTGAGTACAAAATACAAGCGACAGATTAAGACATCTTAGTAAAACCAGGAAAGCAATACTTCACAGAACAAAACACTAATTAAAAAAATTGTCAGATGAGAATCTCAAGAGATCAGCTCTTTCTCTCCTGGTGAGTATCAGATGGCTCATTATATTGGAAATATCATATTAACCCGATCATTATAATGTTCCCTTACTAGATGCCTTATGCTACCTTTCCTAAGATGTGGATGTCGATTAAGGCAAGCCCCCTGCACCTCTGATTCAGAGGGGTTGGGTTAAATGCAGAAGACACATTTAAGTTGAAGGCATCCAGGAGTACAACTGACTAGGTATCGCCCTTTCCTTCTCCTTTTACTGTAGGGCTAAGCAATACCACCGTATGCTAGTCCAATGTGTGCTAATAGGGGAAGCTGAAATCTCTAAAACCAGGAAAGATGTGATACAGCCTCTGGTCAGGGGGAGATGCTAGATGTTAGAGTCCAGTGCCCTTTCCCTTTCTCCCTCCCTGGGGACCACGGTTTCTATGGTGATGGTTCTCGGCCAGGCCAGCAGTGAACCCTGCTGACCCTTAACCTTTAGGCCATGGCCAGGGTCAAGAGGTCAGTGGTGGCCAGAGGGCAATGAGAGCACTTCCATGATTGCCACTCTGATGCTCACTCAATTTATTTTATTTAACCTTTATTTAACTAGGCAAGTCAGTTAAGAACAAATTCTTATTTACAATGACAGTCTACCAGAGAACAGTGAGTTAACTGCCTTGTTCAGCGGCAGAACAACAGATTTTTACCTTGTCAGCTCTGGGATTCAATCCAGCAACCTTTCAGTTACTGGCCTAACGCTCTTACTGCTAGGCTACCTGCCACCTCACTGCCCCCTCATCTGCAGTCCTCACCTTTCTCCCAGATTTCACCTCCCATTTGCATTTATATTGGAAACATCAGTGCATAACATTCCATATTTTAGCATTTTGTTTCTGTAGGTATTCTACTCTTAAGGCAACGTATGTGCGCTCAATAGTCTACAAATTGCATTTGATTCTATACATCCTCATACATATATTGCCTATATACACATGGATGGACATTCTATGTATTTTATGAGTTATCGGTAGGCTACGAGTAATGCACAATATTCAGCTCTAACCCCTGTGTGACCAAATTACGTTTATGACAGCAATAATGATCATCGGTATTCCCCACAGCCCTCTGTAACCCACTGTAGGCTAAGTGTTGATGTTTATAGGCCAAAGTGTGAATGTATGGAAGGGGGGATGGGAAATGCACCACTGGCCTACTCGCAAGGAATAATTGCAGAATCGTGGGTACTAAAAGTCATGTGACCCTAGCCTTCTGCTCCCAAATAATTTATCCCCTGGCAGATAGCTCGTCAATATCAATTTATTAATTTAACAGCTGTGGACTGATAATAGGGACTGCACACGGTTAGTGTCCTGAAGCAGGGAATAAGGACACATTTTACAGTGAGGCTAGAGGATGGAGGGAGGTTAGAGGTGTGAGGAGAAAGATAGCCGAGGGAGAGAGAGGCTGGGGCTGTGGAGTGATCAATGATGATGTAGAGGGAGTGATGGAGTTTGTGGTGTAAAAGGGGGATGTCATTGTTCATGACACAAGGCTGTTGAGACCTAATTTGATGACATTCAGTGACACTAACATGTCTGGAAGGTTCAAGTTAAACTATGCTACATAAAGACATCCTCTTTATGTTAAACATAATAATATTAATACTTCCCAAAAAACAACATCAATTTCAACTCTGACCCTCTTGACCTTCTTGACCCTCAGTTTGAATCCCGATAAAAAAAGGGTAATAAATATACATCCGGCATAGTGCATATACAATCTCCTAGCTAGCACCCCCTCACCCCGCAAACTAGTCCCAAGCTATTACATAACATCCCTGAAGGAGGCTAAAAGGAATTTTAAGAACACACTGCTCTGGGACCTTCTACCTTCCTCCACTGACCCTCATCTTCTGATTCCACCCCCTGACCCCACTTACACAGGCCAGTGACAGTACTGACACCCCTCTCTCACTTCCGTTGGTCAGCTGTACAGGAGAAGGACTTATTTGAATAAACAAATTTGCATTGTTTCTGAGGTCTTAAAAATTGATGCTATTTTTCACTCCATCACTGACCCGTCAATCCATCTTTTTGTCATCCATCCATCTATCTATCCATCCATATCAATCCATTTTTGCACAATGAATGAAAAATAAGAGTGAAGGTGACAAGCATGCAGCGAATGGTCATGGGAGCTGAAAGTCATTATACTTATATACATTTTCATCTTCTATAATCCATATTTTTATAGAACAAATCATTTCCCCTTTTATTTTTCTTTGATACATTTTTCTTCTTCTTCATTGTAATATTCCAGGGGGTTCTGATACGTACAGTTCATACCATGCACATGCTTTACTGTTCTTAACACTGTCTTTATGCTAACAACCCCTGTAGTGGACTCTCAGCCTTTGGAGAGGGCTGTATGCTGTACGGCGGTGGCAAGTGTCAATGGAGAGGCCGTGTCGGTGTGAGAGATGATAGACTGGGGTTAAGAGGTGTCAACACACAGCGAGAGCTTGAGGACTCTTCAACGGAGCTGCCTGGCCTCTCCAGGCCTCTCCTTTGATTAACTGCACTAAAGACAGCCATTCATACACACACACACACACACACACACACACACACACACACACACACACACACACACACACACACACACACACACACACACACACACACACACACACACACACACACACACACACACTCTGATCCTATGACACAAACTCAGAGCCTCTCTCTCTCTTTCACTTCACACACTCACAAATCCCCTCCTGAGAGAGGGGCGAACACATCACACTGCAGTGGGGAGCCTGTGTGTGTGGCTGACATACAGGAGGTGAGGGTGTGTTCACAGAGGCTCTGTGATAGGTCCTCAAAGACCACAATGGATTTCTCACACATCCAATGTGAGGTATATGTCTGCTGGAGTGTGAAATACAATACTGTGGGGCTTTGCTCCTGTCAGACTGTGTCGAGCAACATACAAAGTATCATACAAGACACACTCTCTTTCCCTCTCTTTCCTACGGACACACATACTGAAGAAAATAATACACTTTAAAAGAGCTTAAAACTCATTTTACTTATTAAAGTTTTTGTTGGTTATAATTGAAAATAAGTAAGACTGTTAACCCCAAATTTGTACCAAACCAATAATTTGGCCAATAAATGTACCTAATTTGTGTGAACGTGGGCCCTCTTATATTTCCCTTAATTAAGTCTCCCTTTGAACATCTGTCATGTCATTTGGGGTGTATAGCTTTCTTTTCAGACGGCTTCGAAATCCTCCCCTTATTTGTTCCTGTCATGACCGCTGACCTCAGACACGTGTGGTTGGACTCTGCTCTGAGCGGATATTAGGCCGTCAAACCTTATTCACCCCCTAAGTCTCCCTAAACAGCTGGAGAGGTCCCCTCTCCCTCCCCACCTCACCCACTGCTCCTGCAGCTGTCCACTTTAAAACATACGTTGGACGGAAATAGAGATACGAAATATAAACAAAAACATTCCCGAAGTCTAGATATTGCATATGTCAATAACTATATCAAGAGAATGCTAATGTGCAAAGATAGGCATATGACTCACAGCAGTAGCACTAACTGTACTTCAGGGAGCAGATGAATGAATCTCAATAGCCAGAGATGAAAGCTAGCTAGAAATGAAATCAACACAAGGACCTGAATAACGGGTATCAGTTCATCACTCCCCTCTTCGCCTGAGCTGTGAGGCAGAAAATATGGAGATAAAGAGTGGTAGAGATGGAGTGGTAGATGAAGGAGGTAAGGGTCATAGAGAATGGTCCCTTTATGCTTTTCTTGGCCTCCTCTCTCAAATGTTATTTTATTAGCCCTGTCAGATTGGAATTTGCCCAACTGTAAACAGATAGAACGGGCTTAATTAAGAATTTTTGAACGGGGATACAGTCAAGTCCGGAAACATTAGAGAGATGCAACCGGGTGTCGTAAAGATTGATTGAGACAAAGAGGATGGAAAGACAGGGAGAAACAGTTGGTGGAGGAAGGGGGGCCAGGAGTGGTATATGATACAATGGAGGTATATTCTTCTGTTGCTCCGGGCAGGGCTCCGAAATGGGTTTGGAAAGATAGGGAGAAACGATTTTTAATGCATTAACAGCCTGCTTGTGTAGGGCAATAACAAGGACAAGATCCGCGCTAAAATGTTTGACATCCTGCACAGAGATCAATGGATCCCGGCTCTGCGCATTAACAGAACACACACACCTAGGACCATGTATCTGCCTCGGCTACCGGCCTAAATAACACACACACCTAGGACCATGTATCTGCCTCGGCTACCAGCCTAAATAACACACACACCTAGGACCATGTATCTGCCTCGGCTACCAGCCTAGATAACACACACACCTAGGACCATGTATCTGCCTCGGCTACCAGCCTAGATAACACACACACCTAGGACCATGTATCTGCCTCGGCTACCAGCCTAGATAACACACACACCTAGGACCATGTATCTGCCTCGGCTACCAGCCTAGATAACACACACACCTAGGACCATGTATCTGCCTCGGCTACCAGCCTAGATAACACACACACCTAGGACCATGTATCTGCCTCGGCTACCGGCCTAAATAAGACACACATGCACCCCAACCATGAGAGGGCAGAGAAACAGGTTAGTGTTCAGGTGTATTGTATGCAAACTTGAGGGTGAAATGGAAAAACAAGACTCTTCTAATCCATATCCACATGTAAAATGATATGTAGGCTGCTGAAATTACAATAGAGAATGGAGCTGGAAACCCATCAGTCTGAACCTGCACTGTATGAATAGGCAACAAAAAGAATAAGAGCCCATCCGTTGTTCCCTCTGGACCTTAAGTTTTCATTCAATACATTATTTACAGCTGAATTTTTACTGAGGTATGGGGCCTTTCTCTCTCAGGGATACTTACTTATAGACCAGGGCTCTAACCACTTACAGTTGAAGACGGAAGTTTACATACACCTTTGCCAAATACATTTAAACTCACTTTTTCACAATTCCTGACATTTAATCCTAGTAAAAATTCGCTGTTTTAGGTCAGTTAGGATCACCACTTAATTTTAAGAATGTGAAATGTCAGAATAATAGAAGAGAGAATGATTTATTTCAGCTTCTATTCCCTTCATCACATTCCCAGTGGGTCAGAAGTTTACATACACTCAATTAGTATTTGGTAGCATTGCCTTTAAATTGTTTAACTTGGGTCAAACATTTCAGGTAGTCTTCCACAAGCTTCCCACAATAAGTTTGGTGAATTTTGGCCCATTCCTCCTGACAGAACTGGTGTAACTGAGTCAGGTTTGTAGGTCTCTTTGCTGACACATGCTTTTTCAGTTCTGCCCACAAATGTTCTATAGGATTGAGGTCAGGGCTTTGTGATGGCCACTCCAATACCTTGACTTTGTTGACCTTAAGCCATTTTGCCACAACTTTGGAAGTATGCTTGGGGTCATTGTCCACTTGGAAGACCCATTTGTGACCAAGCTTTAACTTCCTGACTGATGTCTTGTGATGTTGCTTCAAAATATCCACATAATTTGACTTCCTCATGATGCCATCTATTTTGTGAAGTGCACCTGTCCCTCCTGCAGCAAAGCACCTCCAGAACATGATGCTGCCACCCCCCTGCTTCATGGTTGGGATGGTGTTCTTCGGCTTGCAAGCCTCCCCCTTTTTCCTCCAAACTGATGGTCATTATGATGGTCATTATGGCCAAACAGTTCTATTTTTGTTTCATCAGACCAGAGGACATTTCTCCAAAAAGTACGATCTTTGTCCCCATGTGCAGTTGCAAACCGTAGTCTGGCTTTTTTATGGCGGTTTTGGAGCAGTGGCTTCTTCCTTGCTGAGCGGCCTTTCAGGTTATTTCGACATAGGACTCGTTTTACTGTGGATACAGATACTTTTGTACCGGTTTCCTCCAGCATCTTCACAAGGTCCTTTGCTGTTGTTCTGGGATTGATCTGCACTTTTCGCACCAAAGTACGTTCATCTCTAGGAGACAGAACGCGTCTCCTACCTGAGCGGTATGACGGCTACGTGGTCCCATGGTGTTTATACTTACGTACTATTGTTTATACAGATTAACGTGGTACCTTCAGGCGTTTGGAAATTGCTCCCAAGGATTTACCAGACTTGAGGAGGTCTACAATTTTTTCTGAGGTCTTCGCTGATATCTTTTGATTTTCCCATGATGTCAAGCAAAGAGGCACTGAGTTTGAAGGTAGGCCTTGAAATACATCCACAGGTACACCTCCAATTGGCTCAAATGATGTCAATTAGCCTATCAGAAGCTTCTAAAGCCATGACATCATTTTCTGGAATTTTCCAAACTGTTTAAAGGCACAGTCAACTTAGTGTATGTAAACTTCTGACCCACTGGAATTGTGATACAGTGAATTATAAGTGAAATAATCTGTCTGCTAACAATTGTTGAAAAAATGACTTGTGTCATGCACAAAGTAGATGTCCTAACCGACTTGCCAAAACTATAGTTTGTTAACAAGAAATTTGTGGAGTGGTTGGAAAACGAGTTTTAATGACTCCAACCTAAGTGTATGTAAACTTCCGACTTCAACTGTACCAATGGCTCCTGTGGACCTGGGTTACTAGCTGGTCCTGTCCACCACAGCCAGTATACCTACTGAAACTGAGGAGGTAGCCTATATGCCCCCACAATGTTATCCATTTGTATGGTAAAAATATGCTATTTCTTCCACACAAAATACATTTACCATCAGTGCCCCCTTTATAAAATGTTGATGTGTGATGCCTCTACTATCCACTCCTCCAGTGTTGGTTTGTATGGGTATAGCACCTCAATCAGAGCCTGTGTCCCGTGTGTGTGTAAGTATTACCTAAGTACCGTGTGTCTCTGTGTCCCCTGGGGTTCCAGACACTCTTGCACCCTGGATAGAAGTTCAAATCACTAAACTGTATATGCTTTTAGTGCTTTAAAACACTGCTGGATGGCTCTGAAAGCCTTTAAAACAGAGATCCCCACACACAAGCTGCTGTGGCCTTAAAAGCCTCCATCGCTTTGTAGTAGATTCAGCTCAGATTCAAAAGACAACTTCTGGGAAGCCCAGTCTGTCCGGAGACTGTTCAGAAAGAGCGCATACTGGAAGGAGACGCTTTGGCTCCTCCATTCTCCCCTCACTTCAAACAGGCTATATGTCATCTCTAAAATAAAGCATTTTAAAAATTCAACTTGCAGCCAACCCCCACCCCAACTCCCTCCTATTCTCACTCTCAATTCCCCTGACTACGGCCAGCTGCGATCAATATTCTATTGATCAGCTCTCTCCATTTCCATTACACACAAGTGCCAAAAGAGCCAACCATTCACTGACCTAAAACATATTTGGTGAGCACTTGCCATGTAAGGTCTGTCAAATGTTCTTTCATATCTTGAAATACATGTAGACAGTAGGCTATACTAGTACCTATACATGTAATCACTCCCTGTGCTGTAGACCAGTACAACAAAATAATGTAACCGACAAAGTGGGGTTATTACTGTGCTGTAATGTACAGCACATGTATGTTGCAACTGGGTTAAGTCCAGTAATACAGAAGGTGAGAGCTTAACCAGACATAGACTGATCCTTTCCTTATTTTCCTGCTAGTTCATTTCTCTCCCTCTTCACTTTCCCTCTCTCTTTCTCCTCTCCCTATCCATAGACAATGCTACGGGCAAAATCAATACTTTCCAGAGAGAAAAAGGCATATTTTTAGCCCGTTATTATATGAGCTGTAAGACGAAAACATGTTTGTGGGAAAGGCAGAAACAGCAAAGTGACTGATAAGAGAGACTAGGAGAGACAAGAAGAGAGAGACAAAAGAAGGAGAAGAAGAGTGCTAGTGGATGGAAACGATAGTCTAATGGAGATTAATCAAATGAAGGAGGGGATAAGAGGAGGCGACTGGGAGAAAATGGCCGGTGCCCCGACCAGACCAGAGACTTGGCTGCATGGGAGGAGGAGCGTATGGGCTGACTGAGAGAAGAAAGGAAGGAACAGTGACTAATGTGATTCTTGATATGATATTGTGATACGTTTACAGTGACTCTAAAGAGGGTATACCATGTGTTTTGTGATATCAATTGACTCAACAAACACATTTATTCCTATTAGATTGATGGGAATATTGTATCAACTAGTCATTTTTCTCCAACCATAGATGCCTTCTTATACAGTAGTTTCCCACTACAGTTTTGCCAGGATTACACAGGGCACTCTGTAGCGCTGTGTATTTAGCACTAATTCTATTCAATCCAACTCAGGAACAATTCTCCTGCCAATGGCTTTCTGATTGGCTCTCCCCTGGCCATAGTAGGGTTAACCTCCATTCTGCTGTCTGTCAGTCTCCCTCCCCCCTGCCTCCCCATTGGCCACGGAGCCTCTGTTGATCAAACAATAAGCCCTCCAATTGGACAGAGGAGCTCAAGGGGAAGGCAGGAATTGATTTATTTGTGGTATTAGGGGATCAATTAATCCCCATTGTGTGTGCCAGCACAGATAGTCAGCGGTGTCTTATTTGGTATGGCTTGTTTTCTGCTCAGCCAAGATAAGAGTCTCCAATCACTTCCTTCTATGAACATCATCAAATCAAATCAAATGGAATGGTGGGGTGACGGCATGCAGCAGGTCCTCCCCAGGGCAGCTTGGGTAGTCACAATAAGGAAAGCCCATCAATAACAAATTCTTCCTCAGAGAACAAATACCTCTCATTCCCAGGCTGAAATGTCAGTGACTGGATGATGGAAATGAATCTCACTGTACATATAAACCCTGAATATTTATTTTGTATTATGTGCAAATCAGAATCACATATGACAAATAATGATTCTCAGGAGATATTAGTGTTTGATAGGTAAGTTGCATATTTTTTGGTAACATGCAGAAATCTGAAATCTCTCTCTTACATGACTGAAACTCATATGATCTTGGTATGAAATCCACCTCACTCTCTCACCTCTCTCTCTCTCTCTCTCTCTTACTCTCTCTTTCTCTCTCGCACAGACACACAAACAGCACCACAATCATTGCCAACACACACAGAGAAACAGAGTGGGTGGGGGGAGTAAGTCAAATGTGGATGGGAACAAAGAGAAAGCCAGTAAAGGAGGAATGGGGTCCAGTGATGTGTTGACATCCTGGAGAGGAGGGTGAAAAGGATGGGGAAGGAGTAGCTGGAAGGGAGTGAGTGCTAATTCCTGCTTTTCAGTTTAAATAAAGATTGGAGCTGGATAAAAGCCATTAAGGGAGAAATCAGACAGGGTATGCTAGGTAGGACAAGAGCTGACTGCAGGGAGGTGAGTGGAGGGATCGATACTCAGTCGATGCGCTCAACACCTAGCTCTGCACAGACACACACACACTGGGGGAGATGTGCTACTGCTGCGCGAATGTATGTGTGTGTGTGTGTGTGTGTGTGTGTGTGTGTGTGCGCGCGTGCGCGTGCGCGTGCGTGTGCGCGTGCGTGTGCGCGTGCGTGTGTGTGTGTGTGATAGAGAGTGAAAGTATAAAATATATAATGTAAAATTATAAACTCTCTTGAATTGGTTAACATTCCACATGGGGGGGGTGAACAGATTATAATGTGTAGTGATTAAGATATTAAAGTGGAATATATTTGGACAGAGATTGAGAGGCGGAGAGTTCTAGAGACGGATATATTTGCAAAGGCAAGATACCGTTAACAAAGATATATGTTTTATAAGATCATCTCTAACCCCTCTCCACTACTCTGCATTCTGCCTTTCCCTCCTCCCCTCCTCTCACCCTCTCCCCCTCGACCCCTCTCCTTTCTCTGGGTCACTCTCTCTGTGCTCTCCCTCTCCCGCTGTAGAATTGATCGACTATGCCTTCTCAATCCATCTCTCCCTCTGTCGCTTAGCAACCAGTGCACTATCAGTGTGTGGAGGTTGGGTATTTTAGAATGGGTGGGGGGGTTGGAGGGGGAGGGGAGCAACAGCTTAATGTACATTGGTGAGCTTGTGATACTGATGAATATTGGGATAGCCTTTCTAATTTCCTGATTTCATGGAATAACCTTATTTCAAAATACTTTATTTTAGAGGTCTTTCTATGATGCTATGTACATTTACACAACTACCATAACAATACCAAATGTATACTGTACGTTACAGGGGAAGATTAAAGGCATAATTAGTGACACCTTGTGTGTGATGTGACTGTGAATCAACAACCAAAATCCTTGAAATATGTCCAGTTTATGGTTGCAAAAGTCAGGTAATTTTCCCAAAATTCCCAGGTTTTTGAGAAATCCCGGTTGGAGGATTCCCGGATTTCCTGCTTATTCCCTCCTGATTCCAGAAATCTTCCAAACAGAGTTTCTGGAAAACCTGGGAACTTTGGAAAAGTTACTGGAATTTTGTCCAGCTCTAACACAAAAGTGTTAAATAGTTTCTATCTTACTTAAGCTTATATCCAGCAGGTATTTAGGATGTGGTAAATAGGAGTGTATAAGAGTGTGAAAAGCTGTGTGGTACAAATGTAGGATCTTAATTTGAGCCAGTTTGCTACACCAGGAAAATAATTCTGCAGCAACAGGAAATGTGAATTATTATGTGGATTATGATTTATGATAAGAAGCCATCTGCGGTCCTTACTACTACTTAGTGTTGGTTCCAGGTGCATAGGAGTCAAAATAAGAATACTGAAAGATAAGAATTAACAGACATTTTTGTAGGGGTTGATACATTTTTCATTAGAGCAAATCAAGTCTGACATTTCTAAGGGGAAAATCCAAACTTTGGATGCCTTTTAAAACTCAAATATACAACAAGTTCCATTTCCTTCTGCGCAGGAAAATTCTCAGCAACAAAAGAGTGATCAAATAAAGATCCTACATCTGTATGAAGGGGACTGGAATAGAGAGAATATTCTATGAGAATTCATCTCAGGATGTGCACACTATCAGCTGACTGACTGAGATTTTTTTAAAGATTTTTTTAACCTTTATTTATCTATGCAAGTCAGTCAAAAACAAATTCTTATTTACAATGACAGCCTACACCAGCCAAACCCGGACGACGATGGGCCAATTGAGTCCCAATGGGACTCCCAATCACGGCCGGTTATGATGCAGCCTAGAATCGAACAAGGGTGTCTGTAGTGATGCCTCTAGCACTGAGATACAGTGCCTTAGACTGCTGCACCACTTGGGAGCCAAAAAAAGATAAACTACTCTAATTGTTAGCAAACTAATGTCTCAATCCTCACTATCCACTTGTGAGATATAACTCTCTAATGTCAACATACACAACAACATTATGCTAGAATGTTTCCATTTTAAAATGGGTATAAACTGATGCAGCATCCAATTCATTTCCTTATAAGCTTAATAGTGACATCATTTTCATACAAAACCACCTAAAAGAGTTAAATACTGAATAGGGATTTACCAAAAAGTTAAATTTTGCACCCACAAAAAGAGGTCAATTTGGGAGTTATGCAGTAATCTGGAGTTGTAGTTTCAACCTGGAATATAGGATTATGTCTTCCTGCACGCAGTTCATAAAATCCATAACCTAACCCTTTGTAAAGAATGGAACATCTGATCACACAATCCCAATAACTCAGACGTCATATCGCCTATCATGTGCAGTGATTTCAAAACAGGACTGTTGTTTTTTCTTTATTTTTACTATTTTATACATGGTAGAATAATAGTGAAGACATCAAAACTATGAAATAACACATATGGAATCATGTAGTAACCAAAAATGTGTTAAAAAAAATCAAAATATATGTTATATTTGAGATTCTTCAAAGTAGCCACCCTTTGCCTTGATGGCAGCTTTGCACACGCTTGGAATTCTCTCAACCAGCTTCACCTGTAATGCTTTTCAAATCAAATTAAAGTTTATTTTCACGTGCGCCGAATACAACAGGTGTAGACCTTACAGTGAAATGCTTACTTACAGGCTCTAACCAATAGTGCAAAAAAGGTATTAGGTGAACAATAGGTAAGTAAAGAAATAAAACAACAGTGAAAAGACAGGCTATATACAGTAGCGAGGCTATAAAAGTTGCGAGGCTACATACAGACACCGGTTAGTCAGGCTGATTGAGGTAGTATGTATATGTAGATAAGGTTAAAGTGACTTTGCATATATGATGAACAGAGAGTAGCAGTATCGTAAAAGAGGGGTTGGCGGGTGGTGGGTGGCGGGACACAATGCAGATAGCCCGGTTAGCCAATGTGCGGGAGCACTGGTTGGTTGGCCCAATTGAGGTAGTATGTACATGAATGTATAGTTAAAGTGACTATGCATATATGATAAACAGAGAGTAGCAGCAGTGTAAAAAGAGGGGTTGTGGGGGTTGGGGAGGGCTCACAATGCAAATAGTCCGGGTAGCCATTTGATTACCTGTTCAGGAGTCTTATGGCTTGGGGGTAAAAATTGTTGAGAAGCCTTTTAGTCCTAGACTTGGCACTCCGTTTCCGCTTGCCATGCGGTAGTAGAGAGAACAGTCTATGACTGGGTTGCCTGGGGTCTTTCAGAATTTTTAGGGCCTTCCTCTGACACCGCCTGGTGTAGAGGTCCTGGATGGCAGGCAGCTTAGCCCCAGTGATATACTGGGCCATACGCACTACCCTCTGTAGTGCCTTGCGGTCAGAGGCCGAGCAATTGCCGTACCAGGCAGTGATGCAACCAGTCAGGATACTCTCGATGTTGTAGCTGTAGAACCTTTTGAGGATCTCAGGACCCATGCCAAATCTTTTTAGTTTCCTGAGGGGGAATAGGCTTTGTCGTGCACTCTTCACGACTGTCTTGGTGTGTTTGGACCATTCTAGTTTGTTGTTGATGTGGACACCAAGGAACTTGAAGCTCTCAACCTGCTCCACTACAGCCCCATCGATGAGAATGGGGGCTTGCTCGGTCCTCCTTTTCCTGTAGTCCACAATCATCTCCTTAGTCTTGGTTACGTTGAGGGATAGGTTGTTCTTCTGGCACCACCCAGCCAGGTCTCTGACCTCCTCCGTATAGGCTGTCTCGTCGTTGTCGGTGATCAGGCCTACCACTGTTGTGTCGTCTGCAAACTTAATGATGGTGTTGGAGTCGTGCCTGGCAATGCAGTCGTGGGTGAACAGGGAGTACAGGAGGGGACTGAGCACGCACCCCTGCGGAGCTCCAATGTTGAGGATCAGCGTGGTAGATGTGTTGCTACCTACCCTCACCACCAGTCTTGAAGGAGTTCCCACATATTCTGAGCACTCGTTGGCTGCTTTTCCTTCACTCTGCGGTCCAACTCATCCCAAGACATCTCAGTTGGGTTTGAGGTTGCGTGATTGTGGAGGCCAGGTCAACTGATTCAGCAATCCATCACTCACCTTCTTGGTCAAATAGCCCTTACACAGCCTGGAGGTGTGTTGTTTCATTGTCCTGTTGAAAAACAAATGATAGTCCCACTAAGAGCAAACTAGATGGGATTGCGTATTGCTGCAGAATGTTGTGGTAGCCATGCTGGTTAAGTGTGCCTTGAATTCTAAATAAATCACTGACAGTGTCATCAGTAAAGCACCCCTACACCATCATACGTCCTCCTCCATGCTTCACGACGGGAACCACACATGCGGAGATCATCCGTTCACCTACTCTGCATATCACAAAGACACAGCGATTGGAACCAAAAATCTCAAATTTGGACTCATCAGACCAAAGGACAGATTTCCACCGGTCTAAAGTCCATTGCTCCTGTTTCTTGGCCCAATCAAGTATCTTCTTCTTATTGCAATTCGACCATGAAGGCCTGATTCACATAGTCTCCTCTGAACAATTGATTTTGAGATGTGTCTGTTACTTGAACTCTGTAGCATTTATTTGGGCTGCAATTTCTGAGGCTGGTAACTCTATTGAACTCATCCTCTGCAGCAGAGGTAACTCTGGGTCTTCCTTTCCTGTGGCGGTCCTCATGAGAGCCAGTTTTATCATAGCGCTTGATGAATATTGCGACTGCAAATTATTATTATTATTATACATTTTTTTAATTCATTGAATATCTGAAACATACAATGTACTTACAGTGAAGCCGCTCAACAACTACATCATACCAGTCATCCAACAGATTCCCATTCAGAGCAACACACAGAAGCATCCAGGGTCAATGTTCTGCTCAAGGGCACGTTGACAGATCTCCCACCAGGCCAAAACATGTGAACCCGAACCCTCCAAGACCCCCCCCCCCCCCCCCCACAGTCCCCTAATAGCTGACCCTCAACCATTTGAGACCCCCCCAAGAAGAAAAATAAAATATACAATGAATTCCATTCCCCACCCACTAGAACGCCGAAGTACATCAACAACCTAGAGAATGAACTTAAGAGAAAAAAGGAAAAGAGAGAAGAAAACAGCAAACAACAATGAAAAAAATAATATATATTTTTTAATTAAAACAAAGGACATCAAGGACAACTAAAATCATAACAGCAATGCCAACTGTATATGTTTGTGTGCATGTCTGGCACTATTACATGTATGTGTGTGTTCTTGTATGTGTTTATTTGAATGAGTGTGTGTATATGCAGATGTACAAACACCTGCACAGCATCAGCCGCAGGCAAACCGACATTAGTTGTAAAAACACTGCCCCTCAGTGTCATTCAAACATACTTTTTATTATGTTTTATTTTTACCTTTTTTGTACTTTTATCTTTGACCATCATTCTATCTCCCGCACAGTAACTCCACTCCTACATGTCTCCAATTCCTCATCCCAACCCTCAGCTTTCCTCAGCCCATCCCATCTATCTCTGCTGGCCACCCACTGCGGGTTTCTACGCAGCACATATCTTTCAACTACGCTGTGATATTTAATGTACAATTTCAATTGATCTAATCGAATAGAATCCTCAGATTGCGAGTTGAAGAAAAATACTTTTACTAAGAGTATTAGTGTATTAGTAATTGACTGACCCGGTCTCTCCAGATCTTCTAACAGTACTATTTCTAGGGTCAATTTTAGATCAATGCTACTGTATGCATTTTCAGCCATTCCTGAACTTGAGACCAGAAACAGGCTACCTGAGGGCAATACCAAAATAAATGGTCTATTGATTCTGTATCCTGACAACAAAATCTGCAGAGCTTTGATGATTCTATGCCCCAATATTCAACATTTTGTTGGTGGCAAGAATTCTATATAATAATTTTCGCTTTAAAGGTACGAAATCTTGAATCTTGCGTTGTTTTATAATCGGTACATCAAAAATCTCTTCCCAACAATTTTTCAATCTGTATGGCACAGGTGTCAACATCCTGGTCCTCAATGAAACTAGTATACTTTCCTATTTATTATATATTTTTTCCTCCGCCAGTTTTGATCAATTATATTGGGCAGACAGACCAGTTTCCTACCTACTCCTGCTGCCACCTGCCTCCTCCATTTTTGGGGTAATGCTGTAATCAATTGGTTGTGCTCTTGGATTGAGCAGACTTTACCGTACAATTCTGATTACACCATAAAGGATATAACTCTACCATTCCAATTTACAATATCATTTAAGAACAAAATACCCTTTTCAAACATCTTTCCCATAAATACAGGTATTTTATCAACCAGCACATTTGAGTTCAGCCATAATATTTGTTGTAATATTTGTTCTCTCTTTTCAGGGGGATGAAATTGAAATTGTAGCCAGCTCTGCAATGCTTGTTTGAAAAAGAGAGATACTTAGAAAAAAGTATCATTTTCAATTAATCGAAAATGAGACATAGCAATTTGCACAAAGGCAAAAAAGCAATTTTTAAACAATGGATGAGCTTTTCTTAGTAATCTACTGGAGAAACATTTAGGGTTCAAGTAAAACGTTTGAATAAGCAAAGCTTTTAGAGAGAGGTTTAGTGCTTTTATAATTAATAATCTCAACCCACCCAATTCATATTCATTATATAGCTGGCACGTTTTATTTTCTCTGGTTTAGCGTCCCAGATAAAGAGAAATATTTTTTGCTCATATGATTTGAAAAACGAATCATCAGGAGTAGGCAGCGCCATAAGTAAGTGAGTAAACTGAGATATGACTAAGGAGTTAATCAGGGCAATTTTTCCATAAATAGAAAGGTATTTACCTCTCCATGGTAGCAGGATCTTGTCTATTTTTACAAGTTTTCTATTGAAATTCATTGTGGAGAGATTATTTATATATGTTGTGATATGAATACCAAGTATGTCTACTTCACCATCAGCCCATTTTATAGGTAAACTTCAGGGTAATGTAAAAGTTGTATTTTTTAAAGAGTCAATATATAATATTGTACACTTACAATAATTAGGTTTTAGTCCAGAGAGTACAGAAAAGTTAACAAGATCTTCAATGAGACATTGCAGGGATCTAGCTTGTGGACATAATATAAAACTTGAGTCATCGGCCTTCATGGACACCTTTGTTTTTAAGCCTTGGATTTCTAATCCTCTAATGTTGTTATTGGATCTGATTTTAATAGCAACCATTTCGATGGCCATAATGAATAGATATGGTGACAGCGGACACCCTTATCTAACTCCTCTTGACAATTAAAAACTCTCTGAGAAGTTGCCGTTATTTACTATTTTACACCTGGGGTTGCTACACATTATTTTCATCCATTTTATAAGAGATTTACCGAAATAGAAAAAATCCAGGCATTTATAAATAAAATCGAGTCTTACTTTATCAAATGCCTTTTCAAAATCTGCTATAAATACCAGGCCTGGCTTCTTAGACGTTTCATGATGTTCTGTTATTACTAGTAGTTGTCGTATATTATCTCCAATGTATCGTCCATGTAAAAAACCTGTCTGATCAGGATGAACAATACCTGGTAAAACCCTTTTAATTCTGAGTGCTATGCATTTCGCTAGTATATTTGCATCACAACATTGAAGTGTAAGGGGCCTCCAGTTTTAAGATAGACTAGGTCTTTATATTTGCCATCTGGGTCTTGCTTTAATAATAGAAAAATCAGACCTTCCTGCTGAGTACCTGACAGACTACCATTGCTATAGGAGTAGTTAAAACAAAAATTGTGACTGCAATTGAAGAAACGTTTAATTGAAATGCATTCCAGGTGAATACCTCATGTAGCTGGTTGAGATAATGCCAAGAGTGTGCAAAGCTGTCATCAAGGCAAAGGGTGGCTACTTTGAAGAATATAAAATATACAATTCATTTGATTTGATTTGTTTAACACTTTTTTGGTTACTACATGATTCCATATGTGTTATTTCATAGTTTTGATGTCTTCACTATTATTCTACCATGTAGAAAACAGTAAAAATAAAGAAAAAACAACAGTCCTGTTTTGAAATCACTGCACATGATAGGCAAGTTATTGGGATTGTGTGATCAGATGTTCCATTCTTTACAAAGGGTTAGGTTATGTGTAGAAATATGTAAAAAACAGTAAAATTATAAAATTATAGTTATATGTAGAAAACAGTAAAAAAAATAAAAAAACCTGAAGTGAGTAGGTGTGTCCAAACTTTTGACCACTACTGTATATATACTCTATACAGTGCATTCGGAAAGTATTCAGACTCCTTCCCTTTTTCCACATATTGTTACGTTACAGCCTTATTCTACAATTGTTTAAATAAAAAATTGTCCTCATCTACACACAATACCTCATAATGACAAAGTGAAAACAAGTTTTTCAAAATTTTTGCATATGTATTAAAAACAAAAAACAGAAATACCTTATTTACATTGGTATTCAGACCCTTTGCTGAGACTCGAAATTGAGCTCAGTTGCATTCTGTTTCCATTGATCGTCCTTGAGATGTTTCTACAACTTGATTGGAGTCCACCTGTGGTAAATTCAATTGATTGGACATGATTTAGAAAGGCACACACATTGTCTATATAAGGTCCCACAGTTGACAGCGCGTGTCAGAGCAAAAACCAAGCCATGAGGTGGAAGGAATTGTCCGTAGAGCGCTGAGACAGGATTGTGTCGAGGCACCGATATGGGGAAGGGTACCAAAAACATTCTGCAGCATTGAAGGTCCCCAAGAACACAATGGACTCCATTAATATAAAATAAAAAAAGTTTGGAACCACCAAGACTCTACCTACAGTCGTGGCCAAAAGTTTTGAGAATGACACAAATATTAATTTTCACAAAGTCTGCTGCCTCAGTTTGTGGAAATGTATGATGGCAATTTGCATATACTCCAGAATGTTATGAAGAGTGATCAGATTAATTGCAATTAATTGCAAAGTCCCTCTTTGTCATGCAAATGAACTGAATCCCCCCCCCAAAAACATTTCCACTGCATTTCAGTCTTGCCACAAAAGGACCAGCTGACATCATGTCAGTGATTCTCTCGTTAACACAGGTGTGAGTGTTGACGAGGACAAGGCTGGAGATCACTCTGTCATGCTGATTGAGTTCGAATAACAGACTGGAAGCTTCAAAAGGAGGGTGGTGCTTGGAATCATTGTTCTTCCTCTGTCAAACACGGTTACCTGCAAGGAAACACGTGCCTTCATCATTGCTTTGCACAAAAAGGGCTTCACAGGCAAGGATATTGCTGTCAGTAAGATTGCACCTAAATCAACCATTTATCGGATCATCAAGAACTTCAAGGAGAGCGGTTCAAATGTTGTGAAGAAGGCCTCAGGGCGCCCAAGAAAGTCTAGCAAGCGCCAGGACCGTCTCCTAAAGTTGATTCAGCTGCGGGATCCCGGCACCACCAGTACAGAGCTTGCTCAGGAATGGCAGCAGGCAGGTGAGGTGAAGACTTTTGGAGGATGGCCTGGTGTCAAGAAGGGCAGCAAAGAAGCCACTTCTCTCCAGGAAAAACATCAGGGACAGACTGATATTCTGCAAAAGGTACAGGGATTGAACTGCTGAGGACTGGAGTAAAGTAATTTTCTTTGATGAATCCCCTTTCCAATTGTTTGGGGCATCCGGAAAAAAGCTTGTCCAGAGAAGACAAGGTGAGCGCTACCATCAGTCCTGTGTCATGCCAACAGTAAAGCATCCTGAGACCATTCATGTGTGGGGATGCTTCTCAGCCAAGGGAGTGGGCTCACTCACAATTTTGCCTAAGAATACAGCCATTAATAAAGGATGGTACCAACACATCCTCCGAGAGCAACTTCTCCCAACCATCCAGGAACAGTTTGGTGATGAACAATGCCTTTTCCAGCATGATGGAGCACCATGCCATAAGGCAAAAGTGATAACTAAGTGGCTCGAGGAACAAAACATCGATATTTTGGGTCCATGGCCAGGAAACTCCCCAGACCTTAATCCCATTGAGAACTTGTGGTCAATCCTCAAGAGGCGGGTGGACAAACAAAAACCCACAAATTCTGACAAACTCCAAGCATTGATTATGCAAGAATGGGCTGCCATCAGTCAGGATGTGACCCAGAATTTAATTGACAGCATGCCAGGGCAGATTGCAGAGGTCTTGAAAAAGAAGGGTCAACACTGCAAATATTGACTCTTTGCATCAACTCCATGTAATTGTCAATTAAAGCCTTTGACACATGAAATGCTTGTAATTATACTTCAGTGTTCCATAGTAACATCTGACAAAATTATCTAAAGACACTGAGGCAGCAAACTTTGTGAAAATTAATATTTGTGTCATTCTCAAAACTTTTGGCCACGACTGAGAGGTGGCCGCCGGCCAAACTGAGCAATCAGGGGATAAGGGCCTTGGGCAGGGACGTGACCAAGAACCCGATGGTCACTCTGACAGAGCTCCAAAGTTCCCCTGTGGAGATGGGAGAACCTTCCAGAAAGACAACCATCTCTGTAGCACTCCACCAATTAGGCCTTTATGGTAGACTGCCTAGACGAAAGCCAATCCTCAGTAAAAGGCACATGACAGCCCACTTGGACTCTCCGACCATAAGAAAAGATTCTCTGGTCTGATAAAATCAAGATTGAACTCTTTGGCCTGAATGCCAAGCGTCACATCTGGAGGAAACCTGGCACCATCCCTACAGTGAAGCAAGTTGGTGACAGCATCATGCTATGGGGATGTTTTTCAGAGGCAGGGACTGGGAGACTAGTCAGGATCGAGGCAAAGATGAACAGAGCAAAGTACAGAGAGATCCTTGATGAAAACCTGCTCCAGAGCACTCAGGACCTCAGAGTGGGGCAAAGGTTCACCTTCCAACAGGACAACTATCCTAAGCACACAGCCAAGACAACACAGAAGTGGCTTCGGGATAAGTCTCTGAATGTCCTTGAGTGGCTCAGCCAGAGCCCGGACTTGAACCCGATCGAACATCTCTGGAGAGACCTGAAAACAGCTGTGCAGCGACCTTCCCCATCCAATCTGACAGAGCTTGAGAAGATCTGCAGAGAAAAATGGGAGAAACTCCCCAAATACAGGTGTGCCAAGCTTGTAGCGTAATACCCAAATAGAATTGAGACTGTAATTGCTGCCAAAGGTGCAATGTACTGAGTAAAGGGTTTGAATACTTATGTAAATGTGATATTTCCAGTTTTTATTTTTAATACATTTGCAAAAATGTATGAAAATCTGTTTTGCATTGTCATTATGGAGTATTGTGTGTAGATTGATGAGGGAAAAAGCTATTTGATCAATTTTGGAATAAGGCTGTAACGTAACAAAATGTGGAAAAAGTCAAGGGGTCTAAATGCTTTCCGAATGCACTGTATATAAAAAAGGATGTGGACACCCCTTCAAATTGTTGGAGTTGGCTATTTCAGCCACACCCGTTACTGACAGATGTATAAAATCAAATACACAGCCATGCAATCTCCATAGACAAACATTGGCAGTAGAATGGCCTTACTTAAGAGCTCAGTGAATTTCAACTTGGCACTGTCATAGGATGCCACCGTTCCAACAAGTCAGCTCGTCAAATTTCTGCCCTGCTAAAGCTGACCCGTTCAACTGTAACTGCTGGCATTGGGAAGTGGAAACGTCTATGAGCAACAACGGCTCAGCCGCGAAGTGGTAGGCCACAGAAGCTCACAGACCGGGCCGTCGAGTGCTGAATCGCGTAGTGCTTAAAAGTCGTCTGTCCTCAGTTGCAACACTCACTACCGAGTTTCAAACTTCCTCTGAAAGCAACATCAGCACAGGAACAGTTGGTCGGGAGCTTCATGAAATGGGTTTCCAAGGCTGAGCATCCGCAATCAAGACTAAGATCACCATGCGCAATGCAAAGCATTGACTGGAGTGGTTTAAAGCTTGCTGCCATTGGACTCTGGAGCAGTGGAAATGCATTCTCTGGAGTGATGAGTCACGCTTCACCATCTGGCAGTCCAACCAATGAATCTGGGTTTGGCGGATGTCAGGAGGACGCTGCCTACCTCAATATTTAGTGCCAACTGTAAAGTTTGGTGGAGGAGGAATAATGGTCTGGGGCTGTTTTTCATGGTTCAGGCCCCTTAGTTCCAGTGACGGGAAATCTTAATGCTACAGCATACACTGACATTCTAGACGATTCTGTCATTCCAACTTGTGGCAACAGTTTGGGGAAGGCCTTTTCCTGTTTGAGCATGACAGTGCCCCAGTGCACAAAGCGAGGTCCATACAGAAATGGTTTGTTGAGATCGGTGTGGAAGAACTTGACTGGCCTGCACAGAGCCCCGACCTCAAACCCATCGAACACCTTTGGGATGAATTGGAACGCCGACTGCTAGCCAGGCCTAATCCCCAAACATCAGTGCCCGATCCCACTAATGCTGTTGTGGCTGAACGGAAGCAAATACCCGCAGCAATGTTCCAACATCTAGTGGAAAGCCTTCCCAGAAGTGTGGAGGCTGTTATAGCAGCAAAGGGGGGACCAACTCCATATTAATGCCCATGATTTTGGAATGAGATGTTCAAGGAACGTGTGTCCACATACTTTTGGTCATGTAGTGTATATATACAGTACCAGTCAAAAGTTAAGACACATGTACTCATTCAAGGGTTTTCTTTATTTGTGCTATTTTCTACATTGTAGAATAATAGTAAAGACATCAAAACTATGAAATAACATATAGAATCATGTAGTAACCAAAAAAAAGTGTTTAACAAATATTTTAGATTCTTCAAAGTAGCCATCCATTGTCTTCATGACAGCTTTGCACATGCTTGGCATTCTCTCAACCAGCTTAATTAGGTATTCACTTTGAATGCATTTCAATTAACAATACAGAAAATGTCAAGAACTTTAAAACCTTCTTCTAGCGCTAACGCAAAAACCATCATGCGCTATGATGAAACTGGCTCTCATGAGAAAGGAAAGGAAGATCCAGAGTTACCTCTGCTGCAGAGGATAAGTTCCTTGGGGGTACCAGCCTCAGAAATTGCAGCCCAAATAAATGCTTACCAGAGTTCAAGGAACAGACACATCTCAACATCAACTGTTCAGAAGAGACTGTGTGAACCAGGACTTCATGGTTGAATTGATATAAAAGAGATCACAACATACCAATAATAAGAAGAGACTTGCTTGGGCCAAGAAAAACGAGCAATGGACATTAGACCGGTGGAAATCGATGTCCACATGTGTGGTTCCCACCGCGAAGCATGGAGGAGGAGGTGTGATGGTGTAGGGGTGCTTTGCTGGTGACATTCTCAGTGATTTATTTAGAATTCAAGGCACACTTAATAACCAGCATGGCTACCACAGAATTCTGCAGTGATATACAATCCCATCTGGTTTGCGCTTAGTGGGACTATCACTTGTTTTTCAACAGGACAATGACCCAACACACCTCCAGGCTGTTTAAGGGCTATTTGCCAAGAAGGACAGTGATGGACTGCTGTATCAGATGACCTGGCCTCCAAAGTCACCTAACCTCAAGCCAATTGAGATGGTTTGGGATGAGTTGGACCCCAGAGTGAAGGAAAAGCAGACAAGGAGTGCTCAGCATATGAGGTAACTCCTTCAAGACTGTTGGAAAAGCATTCCTCATGAATCTGGTTGAGAGAATGCCAAGAGTGTGCATGCTGTCATCAAGGCAAAGGGTGGCTACTTTGAAGAATCTCAAACGTATATATTTTTTATTTTACACTTTTTGGGTTACTACATGATTCCATATGTGTTATTTAATAGTTTTGTATGTCTTCACTGTTATTTTACAACGTAGAAAATAGTAAAATAAAGAAAACCCCTTCAAATGGTAGGTGTGTCCAAGAATTTGACAGTTACTGTTGACTGGTACTGTGTATATATATATATATATATATATATATATAAATGCTTACCAGAGTTATATATATATATATATACATTTCAAGTCGGATGTTGACATACACCTTAGCCAAATACATTTAAACTCAGTTTTTCACAATTCCTGACATTTAATTCTCGTAAACATTCCCTGTCTTAGGTTAGTTAGGATCACCACTTCATTTTAAGAATGTGACATGTCAGAATAATAGTAGAGAGTGTCACGTCCTGACCACCAAAGAGGTTATTTGTTAATGTAGTTTGGTCAGGACGTGGCAGGGGGTGTTTGTTTAATGTGTTTCGGGGTTTGTTGGGCAATGTTCTATGTTAGTCTATTTCTATGTCTGGTTCTAGTCTATCTATTTCTATGCTTAGTTCATTGGTTTGACCTTCAATTGGAGGCAGCTGTTTCTCGTTGCCTTTAATTGAAGGTCCTATTTAGTAGGGGTGTTTTTTCATGGGTTTTTGTGGGTAGTTGTTTCATGTGTAGCTGTATGTCTCACAGGACTGTTTTTTCGTCGTTGTTGTTTTTGATTAAGTGTTTTGCTTCGTTTTCTTCTCAATAAACAAGAAGATGAGCATACACATTCCCGCTGCGCCTTGGTCCCATCTTTACGACGAACGTGACAGAGAGTATTATTTATTTCAGCTTTTATTTCTTTCATCACATTCCCAGTGGGTCAGAAGTTTACATACACTCAATTAGAATTTGGTAGCATTGCCTTTAAATTGTTTAACTTGGGTCAAACGTTTTGGGTGGCCTTGTACAAGCTTCCCACAATAAGTTGGATGAATTTTGGCCCATTCCTCCTGACAGAGATTGTGTAACTGAGTCAGGTTTGTAGACCTCCTTGCTCACACAAGTTTTTTCAGTTCTGCCCACAAATGTACTATAGGATTGAGGTCAGGGCTTTGTGATGGCCAATCCAATACCTTGACTTTGTTGTCCTTAAGCCATTTTGCCACAACTTTGGAAGTATGCTTGGTGTCATTGTCCATTTGGATGACCATTTGCGACCAAGCTTTAACTTCCTGACTGATGTCTTGCGATGTTGCTTCAATATATCCACATAATTTGACTTCCTCCTGATGCCATCTATTTTGTGAAGTGCACCAGTCCCTCCAGCAGCAAAGCACAACCACAACATGATTCTGCCACCCACGTGCTTCACGATTGGGATGGTGTTCTTCGGCTTGCAAGCCTCCCCCTTTTTCCTCCAAACATGATGATAGTCATTATGGCCAAACAGTTCTATTTTTGTTTCATCAGACCAGAGGACATTTCTCAAAAAAGTACGATCTTTGTCCCCATGTGCCGATACAAATCGTAGTCTGACTATTTTATGGCGGTTTTGGAGCAGTGGCTTCTTCCTTGCTGAGCGGTCTTTCAGGTTATGTCAACATAGGACTCGTTTTACTGTGGATATAGATATTTTTGTACCGGTTTCCTCCAGCATCTTCACAAGGTCCTTTGCTGTTGTTCTGGGATTGATCTGCACTTTTCGCACCAAAGTACATTCATCTCTAGGAGACAGAACGCATCTCCTTCCTGAGCGGTATGACGGCTGCGTGATGCCATGGTGTTTATACTTGCGTACTAATGTTTGTACAGATGAACGTGGTACCTTCAGGCGTTTGGAAATTGCTCTCAAGGATGAACCAGACTTGTGGAGGTCTACAATTGTTTTCTGAGGTCTTCGCTGATTTCTTTTGATTTTCCCATAATGTCAAGCAAAGAGGCACTGAGTTTGAAGGTAGGTCTTGAAATACATCCACAGGTACACCTCCAATTGACTCAAATGATGTCAATGAGCCGATCAGAAGCTTCTAAAGCCATGACATCATTTTCTGGAATTTTCCAAGCTGTTTAAAGGCACAGTCAACTAAGTGTATGTAAACTTCTGACCCACTGGAATTGTGATACAGTGAATTCTAAGTTAAATAATCTGTCTGTTAACAATTGTTGGAAAATGTACTTGTGTCATACACAAAGTAGATGTCCTAACCGACTTGCCAAAACTATAGTTTGTTAACAAGACATTTGTGGAGGGGTTGAAAAACGAGATTTAATGACTCCAACCTAAGTGTAAGTAAACTTCCGACTTCAACTGTATATATATATATATATATATATATATATATATATATACACACAAATTGGTTTTGTTTGTAGAAAATGATATATTTTAAAAGGTATAGTCAGACATGCATGTGTAGGCCTGCATGTAGCCTTATAAGCATAGCCCAGGTTGTTGTGAGTGCATTCAAAAATGCATGTTTGATTTTAAGTGGCTCAATCTTAAACTCATATTCATAGGATAAGTGCCAAAATAGTCAAACATGCCATATTTTTCTAAATGGCTTACATAGCTGAAACAGAATATGTCTGATGTGTCGATAGGTGACTTAACATTGGTTCGATAGATCATCAGTAATTATAGTAAACAGTCAGTAGTAAACAGTAACATTCAACAGTAAGACACCATCAGGACATCACACCTCTATTTGGAGAATAACAGCATGTTCATTTCATAGGCCTTGCACTTTCGTACATGCACTTCACAAACTCGAAAGAAATCATCGATCAGATTCACAAACATCGATGACTTAAAAGGATTCCGTTTTAGCCAATGTCATCGATAGATTTATTTCTATACGCTTATTAGTATGTTTGCTTATGTATTATCTATACTTTATAATAAACGACTCCCTTGTAAATTGCAATGTTTGACAAACTGTAGCAAAAGGAAAAATGCTACATATGGATTATTACACTGTTATAAAGCCTTATTTTGTTATTATCAAATTAACTAGATTGTTTATATTATTATTATTTAGAGAATTTGCCATCGTACAATTTGCCATTAAATACGAATTAAGAAAGGAACACAAAAAACAATGTTGCATAATGAAAATGTTTTATTTCAGGTTGTATTTTATTTGATAATATTATAGTTTTACCACACAGTGAATGTTTAAGTTTTCCTCCAAGCAGTTACTCTTGAAAGTGAAACCGCTCTCTGATGTTGGTGATTAATACGATACCAATAACCATCCCTGGCATGGCTAAATATAGTGATTATCGATAGATTCACAGCCATAAAGGATGATGACTACTCTAGTTGTTTCTGGGGCAGCCGAAAACTTTTACTACCCCACATTACATTATACATGTTAGGCTACATCATAGAAATAAATTATGCATATATGTAAAAACCAAGTTGTATATATTAATTCGAGTAAACCTGCAATAGTATCCCTAAGCATTCTAGGCCCAATTCTACCTGTCAATCGATCAGCATGCGGATAGATCGATATGGCACCAGTGCTATTGATCACTGCAAGTCCTCTATGCGCAGGATGCTTTCAAATGCAAACGTCCCTAAATAATAATCTATGGCAACACACTAATATCTTAACAAACTGCAGGCAAACGCTTTACAAACACGGAGATTCGATGAAAGCAAGTGGATCTTTCACACATGTACAAAATCAACTATTATGCAGTCATAGAAGTGTTTCAAAACGAGATATTTTCAAGATATGTTCCTTTAAGTCAAATGTAAAAAAAAAAAAAAAAAACATAACTTTTTGAAATGACTTTAGCGTCACAATGTTATAAAGCTTATAGGCAGGACCACGCATTACTTGAATGTCCCTACATCAGCGTTGGTACAGGCCTCTGTGTCCAGTAGACTTATGTGTGAAATGAACAGAATGACTAAAAACAGAGAGAGAGTTATGTGAGGACGCAGTTGTCAATGTGTTTCAGCTGTAGCTCGTCGAGATATGACGACATTCCAACACAATACAGACATGCAAGAAAAAGCTACCGGTAGTTTGAAATAATACATTTATAGCCAACTTCAATAAACTACTATAGACCTGGTTATGACGTTTTTAATAAGGAAACTGAAAGCAAAATGCTAAGCATATGAGCCTACGAGATCATTGTAATGCATCTGAGAAATAGGAAACATAGTGCTGGTGATAGTCTGACAAACACACACATACATAGACACACACACACACACACACAAGTTTCATATAGACACAAACGGACTTACTTAAACTAGAGCTCGTCAAACAAGCGAGTTTCCGAGTTTCTCACACCCAAGACCATCCAACATCTGTGACTCTGTGGCATTGCAGAGTGCTCCATCCCGCTGACTTGCTCAGAGGCCTCTGATGAATGCGACATTACTAAACACGGGTACTTAACTTTTGCCAATAGCCAGATTCAAGTAAATATACTTTAGAATACATTAACCGTGATGCATCAGCGACGGAGTCATTCAAGAAGCCATGAAAAGATTAGTCTGTCTCTATATCGAGTGATCTCTTTAAACACTCGAAACAATATAGCTTGTGTAAGGGCTTCACTTTCCATGGTACGAATTCACATTCATTGCTTCACGCTGTGAGACGACAGACAGCTTATGTGGTCTGGAATTTTTGGTAATACATACTGCAAGAATAAAATGTTCACACTACATGCATCTCTTCGAGGACTTCCAAAAAGCTTACTCAAGATTTCACTTTCGTACTATTTATTTGTGTATTAAAAACCTATATTCCAATATTCAACCATGTCTCCCAACAACATTGAGAGAAAACTTTCAAACGAATTATTCTAACATTGTTATGAAAAATAAAAAGTTTATAGAAGCACCATGTCGTTTGTGAATACAGAAATCAATAATCCCTAGAAATAAATAGGCATAATAATAATAATAATAATATGAATCATTAATATAAAGTGGTTGATATTAACATCAGCGCAACTTATCAGTTTAAATAAATACAATAAAAATGATGTTTAGGCCTACAAAAAAAAACGAATGTAGACTCAGATTTGCTCAGATTTGTGGTCTACCAGAGAGCCAGACAATAAGTTCATATAATTATTGATAAAGAAACGCGTTTGTTGCTGCTGCTATTCTACTTATTAACAACAAGTGCTACAAAAAAAGTGATTAGTTAAGGTGTGAAAAGCTTGGTAAGGCACCGTGCATATCTCACTTTAAGGGGGGGAAAGTTGTGTGTTTCCTACCAGACTGCATCTCCCTGTTATTATGGTGACCCGATGCTTCGCAGTAGGTAGGCGGTAGCAGCACCAGGGTGGCTGAGTGAAGTCGATGGTGTTGAATCCGTCGACCCACCCGCTGTTAATAATGTGAAATAAATATCTGAGCCTCAGCGGCATCGCCCCTCTTACACCGCAGATATCGACAACGTTAATATTTTATATGGTTGGCCTATTCACCACAGGATACGCCTATTTGGACATTCGAAAACGGAAGGCCTACATTGAAATTCAAATTAAAAACCAGCTCTAGGCTAATACATTTCTTTTTAAGAATGTGTGTGTGTGTGTGTGTGTGTGTGTGTGTGTGTATCCAGTAGATCATTCGATTATATTACAACGCTCAATAAGCTACTATTGATGGACCAGTGCACCGTGTTTTCAACAGTTTTTGAAAGTCAAACTACAACAACAACAAACTTTAACATCGATTTGAAACGAGACGTTATAACAAACAAAATAAAGGGATAGTGTTATGTCGACAAAATATAGTTTTGATGATAAGGCAACAGGTAGGACTATAGCCTACCAAGGAACCTTCTGCTGTATGCAACCTTCTGCACCGTTTACAAAGTGGCACTATAAAAACTTTTAACAGCCTTTTTTTCTGTGTGGTAAACCCGTGTGAATTAGCAGCGAAGAAGAATGAAAGTTAACATCCATCACAGAGCTGACCAATAGGTTCGCTGCGCGGAGATGACAGATTCGCTGCTGGGTAGAGTAATTCATTTTGGATAGCAGTGGTCTCAGGGATCAATAGAGGGACATTAACCCGGGCGGACAATGTTGTTTCCCTGATGCCACCAGTACCATCCTCCATTGGCTAACAACAAGGCACCATTTTACAATCAGGGGGCCCATAACATGGGGTTAGATAGGCCTAGGCCTACATAGCACCTTTTCATAATTTGAATGCAGCCTAACTTGGGTAGACTTAGCCTTAAATTGTCACAAAATCAATTCTGAGTAAATTCTGTAGTGAATGCAGATATATCACATCCTTATTCACTCAATGAGCATAGGCTTAATAAGAGCGTAAGAGCGTAACCGAAAAGTCGTTGGTTCGAATCTCCAAGCCGACTATGTGAAAAATCTGTCGATGTGCCCTTGAGCGAGACAATTAACCCTAATTGCTCCTGTAAGTCACTCTGGATAAGAGCGTCTTCTAAATGACTAAAATGTACATCTGAAATGAGGACCATATTCCAAGTGGGCACTTTCTGTTGCTTTTAAATCTCATTCAAATGGAAATTGGCGTGAATGTCGTTGATATACACAGTAAGTAGCAAGAAGCGATCAACAAACATAGTCTTGTCCCACGACATTTAGGGTCACATACACGGAACTTAATTTTATGGCAATTTTCCGTGTTTTAACACACAGGCTTTCATGTTATAAAGCCTATTACACGTCTTTTCACGTGGCGTGTGTGCAGAGTGATAGGCCACATCTCATAATGCTGTCCTCGATGGTTTCCTCGGTTATGGGCTATTGAAGACCTAGGACAGACCCATGCCTTGATTGCAACATTAAACTTAGTTAGATAAGCTACTGGGCCGTAGTTGTGTGGTGCAAATACAATGTAAAATAGGTCCAATACTATATTACTTAACATATTATAAATATAGTCCTATATAGGTTTGTACATGAAAGGCATATATATACAACTAGAATGGACTCCACACACATTTTACGCATGCAAAATAGTATTTTGAAACTGATGCTCTTTAGAAAATGACAAATACATACAAACCAGGCTAAGAAAATCAATACAAATAGGCCACATAATAAATGATTTGACATATTTTGAGGTAACCACCTGACAGGCTAAATTCCAAACTGAAATGGAACTACGAGTTAAATCTCCTCAAAGTTTGGACCTACCCAAAAACCCTGTTCCACAACCCCTTATATCTGAGGTTTCTCGTGATCAAATGAAGCACCTATGGCTTCTGTATATTTTACTGCTGCAGTATCGATGAATCGCCCACTGATCTAAACATCCATTGACACTGATGAATTAGGATTGCTGACCTGGAATGACGTCAGCAGGCAGCGAGCTTTAACACGGGTCATAACAAGTCAGAAGGTGGGAAATTGTGAAGGAAAATTAGACTTCAAATGAGAATATAGGTGAAGCCCCGTATAGCCTTTAACGTCCATCAACTGCATACAGCGCATTCAGCATAAATGAATATAGACAATATATATAGACAATACATTCATGGCTTTTTTAGTTGGCTCAAATATTGGGTCAATTTTAAGACAAATTAAAATAGAGTTTGCTTTTTCCTAAACCATTTGGACTTATTCGTTAATACGAACAGGTCTACCCTATTTGCTGTACATTATAGGATATACCTAAAGGAGGCACTGTATGCATATAGCACACAGCAATAATTATTCTAGCCTAGAATTAGACGTTTTCCTTCTTGGCTCTTGAAAAAAATAAGTGAAAATATTATTTTTCAGTGCATAGACATTGGGCCTCGTGATTACATGTTGGCCTAAAAACAGAAGCAAATAGGCCTATCATATGTCTTTCACACAATAAAATGCACAGCATTTTTCTGACATTTTCCTAAATTGCGTTCTGAAAATCAATCAGCATATCATATCCGGAAATAAACAATGTGTGCGTCCTTTCCTGACTGAAACTCCAAGGTGTATACCATAGCCTGTATCTTAATGGAGAGCATTTTAATAGATTGTATAAAATAACAGAGCTTTTTATTTATGGCAGTAGCATGATGTTAAGCATGTGAATTAATATTTAACCATTATTAAGAAATCACATGTCATGGCGCCAAGTTAAGCGGCTTTATCAGGGAAAACCAAAGGCGCAAGTTTCTTATCCAGGCAGGACTCCCCAATATCTCAAGGTAAATGTTGCATGGCGATGGCTTGCAGTTTTGCTCAAGATACGTGTCTGTCTCGTATCTCTTTAAATGTCTAATGTAATCTTTTTGAGAAATTCGAGGTTCAGTTTACAACATGAGCAAACATCTGTCTGACAGAGAGCTGGTGACGTCAGACAGCCCTAGACTGAGTGCTAACGCTGGAACAGTGGGCGCACACATACACAGGCACAGTCACGTCTTAACATACGCGCGGGCACGTCATCATAGACGCTGGAATCACAGCCTTTGCTTTCTATAGTAGTGGTGCTCTACAGCGAATAAAATAGGCTACAAGCAAGGACGGACACCTATCAGAAGCGTGAGCAGCGGTTTGTGGCACAGCTCTGTCGCGGGCAACTCATCGCTTTAAATCATGCTGTATTGACTGAAGAGAGGCTAGTACAATCAATGGCTTGGCTTTGAAATCGTTCACAATTTATTGGAAAGGAGTGTGTGAGACGCGGGAGAGGGAGCGCGCGAGAGAGGCGAGAGGAAAGAGAGGTGGAAATAAAGATTATTTCAAAGATGGAACTTACAATGGAAAACATTGGAAATCTGCACGGCGTATCTCACTCTCATCAAACGGGTGACTTAATGAACTCTCCGCACCACGCACGGCAGTCCTTGGCGTCGCATAGGAACTTGGTGTCACACGGACGCTCAGCCATGGTGTCCAGTATGGCCTCAATATTAGATGGATCTGGGGAGTATCGCACAGACCATGCATTGTCCGGTCCCTTGCACCCCGCAATGACCATGTCCTGCGACTCCGGGATGACCATGAGTAGCACTTACACTACGCTGACGCCGCTGCAGCACCTGCCTCCCATATCCACCGTCTCGGATAAATTTCACCACCATCCCCACCCGCACGCCCACCACCACCCGGCGCACCAGCGACTCGCCGCCGGCAACGTCAGTGGCAGCTTCACCCTGATGCGGGACGACAGGAGCCTTGCCTCGATGGGCAATCTCTATGGCCACTACCCTAAAGACATGTCCGGCATGTGCCAGTCGCTGTCCCCTCTCTCCAACGGCCTCGGGTCTTTGCACAACTCTCAGCAGACTCTTTGCGCTTATGGTCCTGGCACCCACCTCTCCAACGACAAAATGCTCTCGTCCGGAGGCTTCGAGTCTCACGCATCGATGCTGTCCCGGAGCGAGGACCACCTGAGCCGGGGATTGGGAGGGCACGGGGCCGGGATCATGTCATCCCTGAACGGTATGCCCCATCACAGCCATCCGCACTCTCAGGCTAACGGGTCCATGCTCTCTGACCGGGAGAGGCAGACGGCGGGGGGCGGGCAGGGAGGTGGTTCGGGGCAGGTGGAAGAAATAAACACCAAGGAGGTGGCACAGCGAATAACGGCGGAGCTCAAGCGCTACAGCATTCCCCAGGCCATCTTCGCCCAGCGGATCTTGTGTCGGTCCCAGGGAACCCTGTCTGACCTGCTGAGGAACCCTAAACCCTGGACTAAACTCAAGTCTGGCCGGGAAACCTTCCGAAGGATGTGGAAGTGGCTGCAGGAACCCGAGTTCCAGAGAATGTCGGCGCTCAGACTAGCAGGTGAGTGAGGAGAAATGTGGCTAATGTGAAGGGATCAATTAGAAGTCAATGTGGCGAGACTATCAATTGCTAGTCAAACAGATTATCATTAAAACAAATTAGTATGGATTCTTGGAGGAGTTAACGATGGTTATTATTCGTTAAACTTTGTTAAATAACCATGTTGAATTGGTTGTTAGAAAAGATAAGTAAATCCAGATTGGATTGACTGCTTCATGCTCAGATAATAAAGTAGGAAAGAGTAAACAAGCTAGGCTGTGCTGTGGTAGGCTACTCTGCTGGTGATATCCTAATTAGGTGTTAAACCTGAAAAAGATAAATCAACTTGTTTCAAGTTGTTGAATAGTCATGAGCTAATTTGCTGGCAACATTATAGTAGGCCTATACTTGTAATCAATTTTACGCACGCGCGTAATGGGGACCACACACACACACATACACACACAAACACACGAGGTGTTTCGACCACAGACAAAATGAAATCAAACAGGGAATGGCCGTAATCAAATTGATTGTGTATCTCTCTAACTGTATCTTTTGGGCCACAATAACGAAAATAAAATGATGCGATTATTGACAAAAAGACTGTAGTGTTGTAGTATTGATAACCCTTTGTCAAGTTTCACATATTCACTCTTCTTCTGGTGTGGAGTCGTTCCACAAGCCTCGCGCTAATTATATTTATGTGTTCAAATGGACCTGGAATTCTCGTGGGCCTTCCCTTCCCCTGTCTACTCCGGGAGGCGTAAACAAGGCGCGTCTGAGGTGTGTCTGGCAGCGGAGCAGCGAGTCAGGGGAGCGTGACCTCCAGCGAATCGATACTTCGGGTCCCGGCGTCCCTTTTTAAAGTAGCCACTAATAAATGATCAATTTGGATCTGAAAGACAGCACAAGAAACAGATGCCTCTGTCTATGATTTTTTTTTTACATTCTGCTTATGTATTTATAATAAATTATAAAGTCATATAGGTCGAATAGCGAGTTCATGGTGTACTAGTGTGATTATGTGTAAATAGAAGTAAAATAAGAACGGAGTGGAGGTGAAATAGGCCTAATTTAAGAATGATTTGTGGTCAAAGGGGACTTTTTTTGAATCTACAACATACCAACTCTAAAACATCAACAATTACATTTTGCATACGCTTTTATCCCAGCGGCTTAGAGTAGTGGGTCCCCCCGTGGGAATCGAACCCACAAACCTTGTATTGCATGCGCAATGCTCTACCAACTGAGCTACACCGGACAATAAGACTACAGCCCAGGTTGAACATTGTGTTGTAGCCTATGCTGGCAATAAACATACATGGGCCTATAGTCAAACGTTTGTTTTTACAAAGGTCTATGCAATTCCAGTATATAGAATTACAAATGATTTAGGTCTACACTAGCCTGCTTAAGGATTGCAAGGCAAAAAAGCATAAGGAAATTCATTTAATAACAGTTAAACCACAAAATAATCATACTTAATTTGGGAAATTCAACACACATATACCATTTAATTGCAACATATTGCTAATCACTCAACTTTGAGACAGATATTTTTGAGAGAGGGGATGTTCATATAAATCATTTGAAATAGGCCTACGATTGAACTTGTCTATTTATCCATTACTTTTATATTTCACTTTGAATTCAAAAGTTGCAACAATTTATTCATATTTATTTATTCGTTCATTGGATCATTTATCCACCCACTTTGCCAGTGAGTGATAACAGTTTGAAACATTGTTCAGTATTGTACTCCAAGCCTCTACCGTGAAAACTCTACGAAGGCAACATTTTTTACTGGAAATAGTGTTATTTTACAAGCTATAAAGCTTAGGGGCTAATTAAAGAGGCTTAATTAAGGGTGGAAAGCTATAAAATCAGAAGAGTTGGAAGTGAGCGCCACTTTGATGTTTCTGCAAAGCACTCCGTTAGGACATGCATGTGTGTCGTATTTCAGTGTGTCGTATTTCAGTGGACAGTTCAATTAAGCAGATATAGTGGCATATTTTAGTTCCAGTCAATGCCCTATTGAAAAGCACTTCATGGAATATAAATTGTTACTTTGCACATTTAGCGGCGTTTTGGTATATAAAGATTTAAACACTCCACAATTGTCTCTTTAAGTGCCATTGCTAAATCTAATTAAACCTAATTGGGCAGTGGGGTTTTTATATAGTCGCAACCTGGTCTCAGAGCATTTCGTTTTATTTTGTACATAAATCCGAGACACTTCATTTAGTATGATCTGTTACATGGTTGCATAAGGAAGATGTTTACTTAAGGCAAAAACAAAGTAGGGTGATTGGTCGGGTGAACGGTAGGCTTATAACGCAAACTTCTAGCAACTCAAAGGTTGCAAGTGTGGAGCTTATTACAGACAACTTTAGCTAATTAGCCACTTTTCAACTACTTACTACTTTTTAGCTACTTTTGCAACTACTTGGCATGTTAGCTAACCCTTCCCCTACCCTAACCTTAATCCTTTTAGCTAACCCTTCCCCTAACCCTAACCTTAATCCTTTTAGCTAACCCTTCCCCTAACCCTAACCTTAACCCCTTTAGCTAACCCTTCCCCTAACCCTAACCTTAACCCTTTTAGCTAACCCTTCCCCTAACCCTAACCTTAACCCCTTTAGCTAACCCTTCCACTAACCCTAACCTTAACCCTTTTAGCTAACCCTTCCCCTAACCCTAACCTTAACCCTTTTAGCTAACCCTTCCCCTAACCCTAACCTTAACCCTTTTAGCTAACCCTTCCCCTAACCCTAACCTTAACCCTTTTAGCTAACCCTTCCCCTAACCTTAACCCCTTTAGCTAACCCTTCCCCTAACCCTAACCTTAACCCTTTTAGCTAACCCTTCCCCTAACCCTAACCTTAACCCTTTTAGCTAACCCTTCCCCTACCCTAACCTTAACCCTTTTAGCTAACCCTTCCCCTAACCCTAACCTTAACCCTTTTAGCTAACCCTTCCCCTAACCCTAACCTTAACCCTTTTAGCTAACCCTTCCCCTAACCCTAACCTTAACCCCTTTAGCTAACCCTTCCCCTAACCCTAACCTTAACCCTTTTAGCTAACCCTTCCCCTAACCCTAACCTTAACCCTTTAACTTAACTCCAAAACTTAACCCAAACCTTATCCCTAACCCCAAGCCTAGCTAACACTAGGTAGCTAGCTAACGTTAGCTACCTAGCTAGTATTCATAACATAGCATATGTTTCGAAAATTCATACATTTTTCAAATTCGTAACATATTGCACGTTTTGCAAATTCGTAACATATAATATGAATTGTAATTTGTAACATATCATATGGTTGATGGACATCCACAAATTAATACATACCATGCAAAACGTAATATATCATACTAAATGTAGTGTTTCGGATTTACATACAGAATAATACGAAATGCTCTGAGACATGGTTGATTGTGAACTGCATGCACTATACTAGAACTATGGCACAGAACTTCCCATACTTGTGTTTCTGCATAGGGTCTATATGTGCAGCATGCATGTCCGTTTGTATGCATTCTTTTTAGAATTGATACACCTATGCTCCAGTTGTTGCCCCGTGGGTGTTTGCCTGAACGCATTATGGTTGACTTCGGATATTTGAGGATGATATAGGCTACATAGACTTTCTTCATACTTCAATAGGCTATTCTAATCGGTAATTTATTAACAATTATCAATCATTATAGTAGAGATATTATCGTAATTGTTATGGTTATTGTGGTAATAATTATGGCTATGATTGTTTAATAGCTGCAGTCTTTGAGAGCGACGCTGTTTCATGGGGGTGTCACCTGGCCCTGACGTGCTGTCAGTTATCCTGTGAGCTACCTTGTTCTGTTGTCAGTTGCTCTCTAGCAACATGGAGTTGGGCAAAATGACAAATGACTGTGGTATGGAAATGGTGGGCGCTACATTTTACTTATTGCATTTAAATTCACCATTATGCACTGTGCGCATGCGGAGTGGGAGTTGGTTGTTGTGATTCTAAAAGGGATGCTGGCGATAGGCCTACTCGGTCCGCCACATCAATCAATACATTCAAATTACTATTCCAAATTCATCACAGTCACACAAATCAATGCCGCTGCCTTGCTTAGCTAATGTGAAAACGCCAGTGTCTGCACACTCACATGACAATCCTCCCCAGAAAATTAAAAATACGATGTAGTCAATTGAGGGGGGGTTCTGTCACGACAAAGATAGTCTGCGTGTCCTTTAAGCGCACTCCCTAAAACGCATGGTTTATAATTGGAATGATGTGTAGTGTTGTCCGCGTGAGGAGGGCAAGGTGAATCTCACAGAAGATACAAACCTGGTATGGCCTACAGTTTAGGCCAACTAGTGCCTTGTTACGTATCACGCTGATAGTGTATCACTATTTGGCCTTTAAGGACAAATCATTATATCCAAACAAGCTCACAACCTGCATCTGTTCAAATGTTGAAGCCAAGTAAACAAGGAAGCGCACATATACTGTAGCTATGGAGTAGACAACACCTTTGATTGTGTTGGGAAAGACACGGCAAAGTGAGGGCTGAGATGCATAGATTTGCATAAACGATTAAAACAATTCGTCTTTGCATCTGAGTTGAATTCCACACTCCGTCTCAATGTATTTGGTCGGGTCAATAAAGCAGTGATCGATAAGGATAGCCAGTGCATCTATCAATTATTCCGCCTCAGCACTCTCTCCCATTGGACTCTCTCAGAGTGTTGGGGGATGGCTGGGGATTTAGGCAGGAGCTGGGAAAGGGGACGAGAGACTGGGAAAAGCCCCCATTGCACACATTTTTCTTTCTCTCTGTTGTAATCGTGTTACATGTAGACTGGATGGAAAACTCACCCTCAAAACGCCATTTGGGGGTTGGGTTATATAATCAGCTTGGATCTGTGTAAACGTATCCACCAACGCATTGTTCCAGAATCACTCGGGAGCCATGAGGAAGACAACAGAGAGACAACCAAAATGATTCAAACCTGCCAAACCTCCCATGTGGAAAATACGACGCAATGAAATATTGCGCAAGAGAATCAATCTCATTTATCCAAACATGTAAAGGGGGGATATCAACATTTTATCGTTTGTAAAATGTCGATTTTGAGGATGAGAATATGCTCTGTTCTAGTAATAGGCTATTCAATAAAAATACAGGGAAATCATGGATAGGGAGAGAATAGCTCAATAAGAAACTTCCTCACAGACTAGGCCTAGTCTACATGCCAATCACATCAAAGGAGGTCAACCTGTCTGCTGTCCCCATACTATTACTATGGAGTAAGATTTTGGGGGGATGGCTAGGATATTCATGATAAACTAATATAAGTGAAATGAGTATTTTATGAATCTATCATCCAACAGTTTAAATGCACAAGTAAGCCACATGTATGCAGCCTCCATATTCCCGACGTAACGCTGCCTGTCTGGGACATAATCCAAATGTCATCACTGTATCTAAGCAACGACCAACCCAGCCTGCTCCACACAGCACTAGCATTTCTATCCACCTCCAAGTGCAGGCTACATAAATGTTTACCCCCACCTAACAAAAACATTTTCAATTGGGATCACCGCTGTCTTTGGTGCTGAAATCTTTATATGAATGGGGCTGTTGGCCTGTGTTTGAGGTCATGTATTATGGCTTTAATAAGGGGCAGTACAACATGGTTGAGATAGGCTATGGAGGTAGGCTAGTGTGCCAGATGAGTCCAATTAAAATAAATCATGTATATATAGGCTAGCCTGCGTCTAGCATAAGTCCTTTACCCAACACCAGTCAACACGTCATCAATAATATTACACAATTTCACAATCAGATCCGTCTCACCATCTTGTTGTAGGCTATGTTAAGACGCATAGTCCAAAGTCCAAAGAATAAGGTCCATATTCAATCAAATCCGGAAAACGCTTTCCCGGGAAATTCGCCTCCAAAATACACATGCTCCTATGGTGCACAACGAAACTAAAGGTTTCTGCAAAAGAGACTGAGCATAAAATTAATCAAAAGCTGTGAAGCCAGAATGTTGTTAATAATCTTCCCAGGAAATCCGGTTCGTCTTTTTGATTGCATAGAACCTTTAGAAGTGATTGATTTAGGATAATCGAAAACAGGCCTTTTCATAAAGAGACGTGTTGATGCAGGACTACGAAATGATCGATGCGGACTTTAATAATTGATAAGCATGGGGAAGACAACGGGAGAAAATCATGCAGCTGCGGTTTCCCAGACGCTCCTCGTTAAGCACAGCAATGTGTGTTGTAAATACTGGGATTCACACACGCGCGCTCGCGTACACACCACACACAGTGAAATCCTGTGGCTGTTGTGGACAACGGCCAGTACGCAGCCATTTTCCCCGGTGCAATAATGAAAAGCTATATTCACATTCTTCAAATCCATTCCAAATGTTTGTCAAGGCAGCCAGATGACGAATAATGATCTGTTCTGTGTTTTTCTGCCTTCGAGGAGGCGAATTGAGCACTCACATACATCTCCCAATTTTTACAGTGTAGCGTGCCTGCATGTGCGTATGTGATCAGGATATAGAGTGCGCCATACATTGTTAAGTCCGATCTGAATCTGTATCGATTTCCATTCCCGGGTCTCTCCTTTCCATCGCTGGAGCTGTGACATGCAGGCGTACTCCCCCTTCCCCCTCCTCTCCTGTGCAATACCATTTCCCCCATTAACAGCTCACCCTTCATAACGTACAACGGAATGAATAATAAACGGCATGCTTTCATTGGCACGATGCAGCTACAGCATATTCTGTAAAAACTGGTATTCCACTAATCATAGGTTATGTTATGTTGACATTTCTCTAAAATTGCGAAGCAGTTAACCTATGCTGTAGATAAGGGAACAGCCTAAAATGACATTAGCCTAATTTCGTCCCTTCAACCCAGTATAGCCAATAGGCCTATGGCCAGACAGCCCTACGATGAAAATGACAATGTCTCCATTAGGTAAAGGGATCAATAACAGAAGACTGTTCCGTCACTTACACAAGCCAATGTGGGCAGTCGCTCCACTCACACTGTACAGTAGTAGCCTTTAGTATAACCTCAGAACTTCACAGTCTCTTTTCCATATTTTCATCACATATGCACACACAAAAGAGAGATAATACACACGGGGGCATTGCAATTATAAATGCAGCACATAGTTCTAACCCGTTTGCATCAATAGGCTTACAGTCTAGAATACCGTCTATTCTATTTTAGATGATCAATTCCTACGCTTTTCTGTCGCCCACTCTCCAAACCGGATCGATAGGAGAGAATGACCTTTAAATCAAATTGCTAGGAGAATGAACTGTGCGCATGAGGTTAGTATCAAAGGGTTAAATGGCATTGCGTCACTGATTTCAAATATCAAACAGTAAGGGAAGCCATTTTCTGAAGACATCCTATAGGATCATTGTTGTAAACTCACAGCAACATTTCCCTGCCAGATAATATAATAATTATGTTGTTTGTATTATATGTATTACTAGACACATGAAATGCATTGAATATTCTATCCAAAATCAATGTCAATAAGCCTAAGCTTATATTGTCATATTTGGCACCGTAAAAACAAAGGCATCTTGTATTGGGTCGATTTCCATAAATATTTTTGTGGCGTGGAATCAGAGTATTATCCCTAGCCAGCCTATAAGCGTTACTTGGTTGTTTGAAGACCCCCCCACACACACACACACACACACACACTCATCATCAAGCCTTGGTTATTTAAATCAGCTGTGTAGTGTAAGGGCAAGAAAACAAAAACAGAACACTAGGACGGAGTTTGGGAAACCCTGCAATATAGTACTTCCCGCGCGCCCTGCGTGACCGGTTGTAAATCTCTGAGCAGTGGTGTTGAAAAGCCGACTGTCTCTCTGGTTAGAAGTGGCCGCTTATCTGACGTCCCGACAGGTCATCGCTTATTCAAGGTCCGATAATGGCTTGTTTAATGCCCGATCTAAGGCGAATACTGCAACGTTCGAAGAACAAAGTACACATTGTCCACCCAATTCTTAAGGAGAGAAAAGGCACACATCCCCATTTAGGCCTTGAACGAATAGGCTAATAGTAGCATTAGCCAATAGTCAACTAATTAGCCTGCAGTGATAATTGAATGGCAACATGCAATGACAACAGCCTCCTCCATAGGCCTACACTGAATTCATAATCGTAGTTAGTGATTTGATAAACACAACCATGCTTGCGTGCAGGTTCGGTTGTAGACTATAAGTCTAAACAACATTCTAAGGCAGTAAAAAACGTTTTTTTAAACTGTGATTAAAAATGACTTCACAAAAGGGTCTCATCATAGGCCTAAATAACATAAAACGTGTTCGGGCACCGCATGCCAACAATCTCCTGCATGCTGCATTGGCTTCATAGATTGTCGTCAAAAGAGGATCATGGTTTTTAAAGGTGACAGCAAAGAGATAATTAAGTAGTCGATGGCCTTACAATTGTGCCAAAAATTCCACATGTTGCATGTTGATTATTTGCACACAATAACACACCGTTTGTCTACATTTTACAATGGTAATAGTTCCAAAAATAGGATTGGAGACAATCTCTGATTTTACCACTCCATATTTCACATCAGCTAAATATTTTCCAACACTGAAACTTCCAGTTAACTCAGAGTTGAATAGTAGACAAGTAATTCCAAAGAGCATCCCAGCCTGACTCTTACATTGAAAACTGAAAAACGTATAATAATTTGGCATGAGAAAAATATTTTACATTACAGAATTATTATTGAATAGAGAAATCACTAGAGAACCTGAAAAATACAAATATTTGACAGTTAATCCTACCCTGAGAGCCGAGCCTGCGTGCGCTCAAATACACCACATGCAACCAGGGTCGACCACACAGTAAAACCGCAGTCATACACACGACACACCCCACGCCGTACCCACAGATGCAACCCGAAACTCCAGTTGGGCAAACCCACACAAATCAACAAAGAAACAAAACGACCGTGAAATCAATGAATTCATGAATCAATGTTATATTACATGCTATTTAAACAAACGGAGTGGTTTCTAACATAAGAATTTGAATTTATGTTTGAATATCTATTCAACCAAGGCATTCAGCCAGGCTATCGTTTTTAGGCCTATGTTTAAAGGCCTAAGGCCTATACTGAGACGGCATCTTTAGACCCCCTTTTATCCACTATTGGCTAAAGATGAAAAATGTTGTAGCTTGAAGAAGATTTACAAATACATCATTTCATCACATATTCATATCACATTCAATGATTCAATATCAAAATCAACATATTTAATCTTTGTGTGTGTGTGTGTGTGTGTGTGTGTGTGTGTGTGTGTGTGTGTGTGTGTGTGTGTGTGTGTGTGTGTGTGTGTGTGTGTGACAATTGCATTAACCCAACACGCACCCAAAGATACTATGACAAACTTCAAGCCCAACTCTTTTAACATGCTGCACTTTTGTTCGATAAAGACTAGTTATTTATTTGATCAAATATTGGATTCATTTAATTTCCTCTGACTTGGTTATTACATTTATTGTTATTATTGTTGTTATTATTATTATTATTATTATTATTATTAGTAGTAGTAGTAGTAGTATTTTATTTATTATTTAATTATACTATGATTATGGTTTTATTGCCTAATATTTAGCCATATTTTCAGACATTTCAGCTTCCTCGTTGGTTGAATAACATTTTTTATACAAGTACTCATGTGCACTTTCTTTTCAGCTGACAACTGCAGAATTACATCCATCAAGATCGACCTTTGAGACGATTTGCAGGCTGCTTCACTGATAACATTTTCAGGCCGTCCCATAAATCACTGAAAAGAAGAAAAACACAAAATGAGTGACGAAAAGTTTTTAAACTTAAGGTTTGACTTCGTAAATAGAGGTAGGACTAGATGCCATATGTTTTATGGTGCCAGAGAGCAAATGAACCAGTTCTGAACATGCCAAGAACAGCAGGCTATGCTTACAGAAAGAAACATCACAGTTGCGCTATGCGTTTTAACAGGAGCCCCTCACAATGTTGACAATAGCCTTCTGTCTACACAGTGATATTGCTGGCCACACAGGTCACTCAAAAAAGATATTCACTAATCTGTGATCTGTTGTGGCAAGTCATCCATACTGCCAATTCAATAACTCTGCCTTTTTTTATTTGTCTTTACATTTGACATTTGATGTAGGCGAATTCTTAATTTTATTTCAAAAAGTAATACAACAATCCTCAATAAAGGCTCTGGTACAGGGTACTGCAGTTTTTCATTGTAGACCTATATCGTTTGACGATGCTAAACTTGTTGCTATAAAACTATTTAACAATAGAATATGCTTTATGCAAAACGTTTGCAGAAATACGTTCACACAAAAAAAGACTGCCTACCTTCACAATATCAACATAATATGTCTGCAATTAAATCATGGAGGCCGATGAAGTTATGCTTTAATAATCTCTATTTCAGTAAACTAAAAGTAACAGCCCATAATAACGATTTAAAATGAGTCAGTCGTAGCTGATGATGGTGTGCATCTTGTATGTCCACCTCAGACATTGACCCAGTGACTTGTTAGAAGCCAGCTATTAATAAATAGTAAGTAATTATGAATAAGAGTCCATGGTTGACATAGTGACTGTTTCTCGCCTGCAGTAGCCCGGCCTCAGCGGGAGAGAGTCGCACCGCACCCAATTTCAGATCAGCCCCATTCAAGCCATCGATCCCAGGCAGAACGGTTGGCTGCACGGTGCGGTTAGTTATCGATTTCCCCACCATACCCCCCCCCCCCCCCCCCCCCCCCCCCCTCACTTCAAATCCGACAGAGCACACAACTCTAGCCAGGCTGCAGAGGCAGTTTTCACACGCTCATATATTTATTTAAATACCATTTTGAATCTGGAAGTATGCGTGGGCAGGCTTTTACCGAAATTGGGGATTAGTAACTTAAGTATAATAATTAAATGAGACACAATTAAGCAAATTTGTATTATGATCAGGCCATATATTAAATACATTCACAATTGATTTACCACGTATCCCATGGGCCTATTGTTATCAAACGATGTATCTACTGATGATGTGGTAGGCCTACATTCAACAAATGCGTCCAACTGAGAGATACACCTGTTGTTATTGTGAGTTTGCTCTCACAGGCACCGCAGACCTCTTGACGTAAAACAGATTCTAGTTATTATTATGTAAATAACAGATCGAGTCAATCTCAGCGACGTTAGTCAATGTTAACATTACCCCACTCTTACAAAAATGTTACACTGGCCCTTTTAGTGCTGTTTCACATGAACTTCTCTGACAAAAATCATCCGTCGGTTATTGCCTTTCTTAATCAGGGAAACACCAAAATGACACAGTACATTATATAAAGTAACGAGGTGTCACTAAATTATAAATATGTTTAATCATAAAACAAAAGTTGAATTTATATCACTAATCTTTAGATGGGCACTCCTAAATTTCCTCAGCAGCCTGACTGTTTACTTAGCAATGCCACCATATTTCATTTTGCAACTTTCACTGACATCTGTTGCCAATTATATATGATATGCCATGTCAATAAATTTAAGCATGAGGTCTACAACATTTTCCAAGTCACTCATTTTGTCACATTTGACTTCAGTTAAACATTACTTGTAAGTATAAATTCATGTTTCCATCGATAATGTGAGCACTTAAGCACTGTTTGTAAAGGCATTCTGCAGCTGTCAGCTCACACAATGAGCAGACTATATGTCATTATGGTATTATTTCGATATTATATCATATCAGGTTCTCGGCCTGCATAGGTAAATACAGGGTATTTATCTAAAGGTGATTAAGGAAGTGCTGGCTTCACTTTTATTAAAGAACAAACATCTAATAACAACATTTGATTGGTGAATTTTGCACACAGAGAAATCTCTTTGATGATCTCAGATATAATGGAAGCCTAATGACTGGTAAAATATAAAGTATCTCTTCAAAAAAATAACAAAAAAGCTTAAGTCAAATAAAATTGTAGGCTACCAGTGAATTTATTCTGAACTGCAGTTAGAACCGTTCTTCTTCCTAACAAGAGATTTGAGCAGGTTGACTTTGAAAGTGGTCCTGAGTGAGTGTTATTGAAGCTGTGGGGGAATGTCTTGCAGCGGAGCAGTGCGCAAGGTAAACAAACAAATTGTATCAAGTTATCAGTATATTAGCACCAACTCTGCCTCATTACATTAAGGAGTATTGACTTGTAAGTTTGCATTGGGAAACCTTGGCACTGCCCTGCGGTCTGAATGGAATAAATACTGTACCAACTAGCGTTTAAAGTGCAGCCAAGTCGATACACAGCCTACCAATCTTTGTGCAACATAAGTCAAAACAAAATCTATGGATTTAAAATACTGCACGCCCCATTTTACAGCACAAACCAAGGTCTGGAGAAAAGGTGCATCCGATTCTGTGGCATCTAGAATCCTGCAGGGGAAATAATTGAGTTTTAGGTAACACACTGATACATGCCAACTGGCAGAGCCTATAAGGTAGAGAGAGAAGTGCCTGGGGTTCTTTTCTGGAAGGGCAATGGAAGCAGAACTTGAAGTTGGCTTTATCGTGTGCATTAACATGTTCAACCGTAGCCAGTAAAAACAAATATTGGGAGATTAATTAAAACAGGGGTCTATAGCTAGATCATATATACAACCAATAGGCTACACTTTAACAGTAAGCCTACACGAATCTGTGTTTTACATTTAGGAGTGTTGTCATTAAATATGTAGCCATGGCTATTAAACATTAGTAACATGTTGGACTAGCTGATCAAAGACCTATGGGCTATTCATTCTGCAGTGCCAATAACCAAAACACATTACAACATTACGTTCATTACGTAGATCCAGTATGATTTCAATGTCTAGAGATAAACATCTATTTTATTTTGACATAGTAGGCTGTTGTTTTTCTCGAACAAATAGAACCGCAACACAAAATTGACAAAAGAGTGGCCTTTGGATAACCCAGGCAGGAACTGACTGTTGAAGCGAAGTCCTTGGAATAACAGGCTTGGTAGGCTAGTCGCCCTTATGAGTGCAATTAACTGGTGCTAACGGTTTATGAGGACCATTGCTCCCACAAAATTTGAGCAAATAAAACCTACAACTGACCAATTCGAGAAGCATCTCTCGAAACTCATGAATCTTTTTCCTTCCCATTCTCCCTCCGAGGCATAATTAATTGGACGAACTGAATTTCACACACGAATTACTCACGAATCTATCGACCGATATTGAATGCCCAGGGCCTTTCTCGTAACCTTTTTTTGGTGCGTTGCAACGTTACGAATATTAACGACCAGAGAAAGAGAAAAGTTATAAAATAACTTAAAACTTTATATTGACTCCCGTTTTAGATTGGGGTTCAATACAAATGTGTTGAAGTCATGATCTGCCCGTGCATTGTGAGAGTGCTTTGAGTGACCATGACAAAAGCCAACACCCATTGGACTATATTATGGTAAACCCTACACCGACCCAAATGTATTGATTGGTAATGATGATGATTAATTGAGCAGGGTATACTCTGTAATGTTTGTAAATTAGTTGCTTGTATAACACAACGTCCCCCTAACCATATACACACGCCAAACCGTAGGCTATATTATCCAATGCAATTCTCAGGTTTGTGACTGAAAAATATTGAAAATAAAGAAATAAATAATGTCTATCAATTAATAAGGCTTCCACTGATGCCACAGTTTGAAGTAGCGAACGGGTAGAATAATTGCCATGGTGTGGGGTTGTAGTCTGGGCAGAGTAGACTATCGTGAAAGCCGAAAATAAAAGCCAAAATACTTGTATTATATTTGTATTATGAGTCCAATATGGGTTGTGTTTCGTGCATGAGTTTATGTGAGTTTATGTCAGTCTCTGTACTCTGTGTCTTCTGTAGCTCTAAAAGCTGCAATGGTCGATTTTCTTCTTTTCTACAGCGTGATTCAGTAATCAGGGCCCCCTTCCTCACCGATCGATCACTATTGATTTGCCTACTAAATCCAGCGCCTGTAGCAAGACAGCCCAGTATTGCGCCCCGTACGGCCAGGGCACAGCGCGAGTGACACCAACTGACTAAGAGACGATAAAACAACAGGGTCAAAAGTCTCCCACAGAGCTCTGTGTACAACTCAAACATAATGGGATGAAGGGGCTGGATGGAGAGAGGGATACGAATGGATAGCTGTGTTAATAATTATACAATACACACATAACTAGGATATTGAATCTGTTATCATCTGTTGCCCAAGAAAACTACAATGATGATATATCCACTCTAGACCATATGAAACTATCATCATCATCATCAGCACCAGTCTGTCTATAGAGCAGACACAGTGTATAGTGTATGATTGTGCTTAGGAGAGGTCTGGAGTAGTCTTGATGTGAAATACAAATATGATAGTTGTGCTCATGTGGAGGTTAGGCCACTGTAGTAAACCGATTTGACTGCAATGGTTGATCAATGGGCTCTGTCCCACTGTAATTAGACACACAGCACCACAGCTTGGCTCCAGCAATTTCAGCACAATCACACACACACATGCTGCTGCTGCACATGCAGACGGACAGACAGACAGACAGACAGACAGAGACACACACACACACACACACACACACACACACACACACACACACACACACACACACACACACACACACACAGTGAAAAAAACCCGGACTGCCTCAAATCCTCCTCCTATGCATCTAAACCTGTCTCCTCATGTTTTCACTGTTCATATCACCTTTATACATGGTTAATATTAATTCCAGTACATACGGTAAGCAGTATATGTTTCTATTTGGTGCTTCTAAGTACTACTAGAGGTTTTCTTTTCAAATTGCTCCCCACTCAACACTCCAGTTTGTGTTGGAGGCAGTTATAAATACCATCTCAGCGCTCAATGGATAGGGCTCCAGTGGGCTCTGTTTGAAGTAGCAGACTGCAGACCTGCTGGAGGGGATTCTGACCTCAGTCCCTGTAGAGAACCCCCCAATTCCTACAGCAATGTGGGTCAATATCTCCCTCTCCACCACTCCTTTTCTCTCATGCACACATGCACACACACTGATCTCTATCTCGCTCTCCTCTCTCTCTCTCTCTCTCTCTCTCTCTCTCACACACACACGCACGTACGCACACGTACGTGCACACACACACAAACGCTTACTATTGTGCAACAGTCACTCAGTCTCCCATTGCGACCCAAACTGCATTAATATTGAATCAAACAGCAGTGTCTCCACCAGGCAGCCAGAGCAGCTCACCGCAGGCTAGCTCCCAGTCTGCACTCTGCAGGATGGAAGGAATATTCCCACTGGGCACCAGGGATGGATTAGCTTTAAATCAAGTTTAATACATGGCAAAATACGCAAGCTCAATATATTTTGCTGCTGTATAAATGCGTTTTTACATCTTTAAGTACTGGCTTATGACTCATTTCCCACATCTTCCCTTAATTCTCCCTCTGCATCTCTCACCTTTTTACTATCACTGAAGTACTCATAATCATATAGTATTGCAGTACTATAACTGTAACACTGCTATGTTGTTGTCTCCCCCTTTGTCTCCCCAACCCCAACCCCCCCCATATCACCCCTCACAGCCTGCAAGCGCAAGGAGCAGGAGCATCACAAAGACCGCAACATGGTGCCCAAAAAGCAGCGGCTGGTCTTCACGGACCTGCAGCGCCGCACACTCATCGCCATCTTCAAGGAGAACAAGCGCCCATCCAAGGAGATGCAGATCACCATCTCCCAGCAGCTGGGCCTGGAGCTCAACACTGTCAGCAACTTCTTCATGAATGCCCGGCGCCGCTGCGTGGACCGCTGGCACGACGAGCACAGCACCAGCCCCGGCCAGCCGGGCACCTCGGCCACCACTTTCTCCAAGGTCTGAGACACCCGGGGGGAGCCACAAGGTGGCATGGGGATGGGGAGGTGGTACCTCCTGTATCCCACTTCGTTCCCAATAACCATGTTGATGCCTCCTCATTCGTGCCATGCAACCACGTCTTGGTCAGTCGTAACTGTAACCACCACGATCCTGAACATCTCACCCCTGGACTGTTATGAAGCAAGTGAAACGCAAAGGTAACATGTAGTCAGGTCCACACAAGGACAATCATCTGTTTTTCGATTGAATCAGCTTTCTGTTGATGGTGTCAGTCCATTTACACTACAGACACCATGATATGTTTGTTTAAACGATCTCAAAATCAAGCCTCGGCCAGCCTCCCTATCCAGGTAGTTTGTACTGAATCCCTCCCAGCACTCCCCTTTGTGTCTGCTACTCTGAGTCTCTCCTCACATCTCTCATCTTTCCACAAAGCAACATGGACAGAAGAACTGCAATAAACATGACAGCACACAGCCCTGTGATCCTACCCAGTTCTGTGCACAAGGCCATCCTGGAGAAAACAACACAACCCCGTTGAAAAAGCAAAAGCTCAACCTCTCATTTCCTCTCCTCCTTCTATCCACTCCTTCTTCGCCAAAGGTATTCCCTGATGGCCAGCCATTTCAACGAGCCACTCGAATCATACTCTGGCAAACTAATGAATCGAAAAATGAATCGATGCAGACAGGGAGAGGGAACGGGGCTTTGACCCTTCTTGAAGGTGAAACAGAAGATGCTTGGCAATAAAGATACTCAGATCTGCCTGGCTGCCTAGGTCTATATTATTGCACAGATGTTGGAGGCCTGCAGGGAGACTTTCGTTGCTTGAGAGAAGCAGAAGTGTCTGTCGGGGAGGTGAGGGAGCGATACGCCTGGACATGCTCTTTGTTCAGGAGGGAGCTGCTTTTCACTGATCAATACAGAAACCAAGCGACAACACGGCCAGGCAGGCGACAAGCGAACTGCATTATAGCTGCTGTATAGGATGTAAGAAGAGCACATGGAACCCAGTGGAGGTGGCGACACAATGGCCTAACAGCTGCCCAGTCTGCTCTGCACATAAGGTGCCCCAGTGCCCCCTGCTGGTTATAAGAGTAAGCTGCAGCCAGCAGCCCTCTAAGAAAGGCCTCACGGTGTGTTCCAGGGCTGGGGAGAGAGAGGCCATGGCACACGTTCAGGCCCTCGCAGATCTCTGAAGGCAGATCAATAGTGAGCCATTATCCTATTGTTGTTCCTCATCCAACGAGGACTGGTGAAGTAGGAGGAGGGGGATGGTTCAAGTAGCGCTCAGTACCCTGGAAAATAGAAGTCAGGTTTTTAGCAAACACTCCAAATACGTTACCTTGATAAGACTCACCAAGCAAATTGATGGCCTTGTGTCACAACCCACACGCTAGGGTATTGAAAAGATACACACAGAAACACATACAGCTGATATAGAGATATGTCTCAGTTTCATTTAGTGGACAGAGGGATAATGATGGAGCCAGACACATTTGAGGTGCTACGGAGATTTAGCTTTACATCATCATTTATGCAAAAATGGTGAGAAGGTTTCCTGTTTTGAAACATCTGAAATGACACCCAGTTCAGATGCGTTATCTGTCTGTTACCAAAAATAATGATCAGTAGATTTGGAAAAGAGCAAATTTCCCGCTGGATATTCCCACACAATGGTTAGTATCTGTGGCTAGCCATCACACACTACAGTCACAAATGCTACAAGAACTAGTGCCAATGCTAACTGCCTTAATGATAATCAGAGAATATGGTACTGCATTCACACAGAGCTACAGTGTACCCTACTCATAATGATGGGCAGTATGTACCATAGCAACCAACAATCAACTTTTAAGTGAATTAGAATCTACTTTTTTAGAAAACGAAACGTTAACCAGATTTTAAGGCATACAATACCAAACCTCAAAACCACAAAGATACCACAATATGTGTAAAGACAAATCCACCAACACATACTGGACACATGTTTGAAACAGAGGAAATTCTCTCTCTCTTTCATTCTATCTTTGGTTCTCTACCCCCTCTTCCCCCATCCCCCTCTTCCCTCTCTTTCTCCCTTTCTCTCTCTTTCTCTCTTTCCCTCTCTTTCTCTCTTTCCCTCTCTTTCTCCCTTTCCTCTCTTCTCCTTCTCTCTCTTTCTCTCTTTCCCTCTCTTTCTCCCTTTCTCTCTCTTTCTCTCTTTCCCTCTCTTTCTCTCTTTCTCTCTCTTTCTCTCTTTCCCTCTCTTTCTCTTTTTCACTCTATAATATTAATGCGGGTAATTAGTACCATAGACACAAAGTTTCTCTCTCTTGTTACTTCTGTGCTCTGTCGTGCATAAGTAAGGCACCTTGTTGATAAATCAAAAAAAGACAAATGAAAGGACTTTTTAAAAGAAAAAAAGAGGGATGTGTGGACCTAGACCAATGAAGGACATCGTTTTTTTGGAATATTGACAAAGAGGAGACATTTCCCAAGACAAGGAGAAAGCAGGGAGATGGACGGTGTATTCTTCATGCCGTTACATGTCAGGGCTGCGGTCTGTACTTCAGCACCTCGTTAATCTGAGCCCCAAAAACGGGCTGTGAAAAGGGGACACAACATGACCTCCACATGTCCTTGCTGATTATATGTGTGTATGGGGAGGGAGGGATGAAGGTTAAAGGGGAGTTAGGACATGGATGTTATCTGTGGGGTCTTAAAATGCAACTGTAGCATTTCCAACAATGTAGTTAGATTAACTGTGCAGAATAGATAAGACACTTTGATAGTTTGATAGAATGGCTCTAAACTCGCTTTGCTATAAGCAGTGAGTTTAAAGTCTCGAACGATGAGAAAAATTGATTTGTGGTACACAGTTCAGCAAGGGCAGAATTCAGCTCTATGTACGTGGCTGAATAAATGACCTTTGTTTGTAGTGAGAACCGATGTGGCTACCTCACTAAGCTGAGTGGTTTGTGAAACCGCCACGAATACCAAAGATTACTCCAGCCTGCCAGTCCCATGCTACCCGGGGGACACACACCAAAAATAACCCCCCTCTGCCCCAACGTTGTTACAGACAGACACACTGACACACAAACACACACACACTCCACACACATACCGTAAATGTACAGTGCAGTCAGGCTGCATTGTACCACAAAGGAGGAGGTGGCTACCATGCAGATAGAGTTGAGTGCCTTTTTCCTTCAACCACAGGTGGGACTGCTCTGGACACACGCACACACACACACGCACGCACGCACGCACACACACACACACACGCGCACAAACGCACACACACACACGCACGCACGCACGCGCACACGCACACACGCACACACGCACACACAATTTGTTGTTAGATGGACAGAAAGGGCACAGAGTGGGGGCTGTGTCAGCATCTTCTTTCATATTGACTTTCCATCTTGATACACTAGAATAAAAGCACTTTATCATGTAGAAAGTCTAGAAAACATTTTCTAGACACTATTTATTTCAGACAAAAATGTGTTACTTTGAATTCCGTAAATCACTTTGTTACTGCATAGTAGTTGCTGTCAGAGGGGCTCAGAGGGTGCCCTTGTTTTCCTAGCCTGGTGTTCTTCTGTTCTCTGTCCCTTCACTCCTCCCAACAGAGATATTTTTATGTAACAGAGAGGGAGGAGGTAAAGGGCTTGGCAGAAGTCAACAGTGGCCAGGATGTAGTTGTAATATCTTACCACTGTATATCATTCTCCCTCCACACTTGGTGCAAGCACTAATGCTGCGTGGGGCACCTGAACAGTCATTTACAGTTATAGACAGACACAACTTCTCTCTCCCTCCACCTCCATCCTGTCTACTCTACTCACACATCAACCTCTCCCCCTGGCCAGAGCTAAGACTTGGTAGGCATCTGTTGACAATTCATTCTGAAATACCTCAAACCTTTCAAGTTTATGTAATTAACTGAAAATAATCATCCTAATGATAAAAATGACTATGATTCTATGATTCTATGATAGTTAGTTTTGGAACTTGTGACTTGAAGCTTTATACTGTTCAATGTTTTTAATTTGTTTGCTTATTTTTCTTTTACGTTTCCTGTTTGTTTTGCTGCGGCATGCACTTAATGTTTTCATAAAGTAAAGACATTGTGAATGTTTCTGTGGAAAAAGAGGAAGAGACAGGAGAGAATGCTAGAAGAGGAAGGGAAGAGAGAGAGAGGGCTACAAGAGCTACTTAACACAGATAGATATTTAGCTCAGCTATTTGAGGTGTGTATTTTTAAAGACAAAAAAAATGTCATGGATTTGGATCGGATAAAAAAAGCATCATTTGAATATCAACCGTAGGAAGATGTTTTTTTACTCATCCCAAGCTTTCTTCTGCCATTTTGTTCTCTTTTCTCCAAAACAATTTCACAGTTACTTTTGAAGTGTGTTCAAGTGCTCCTGATGTTATTAATATATTGAAAACAGCACCTCCTATTGAAAGGGAGGTGCAACATTTTGCATGGATATTGTATAACTGTTTAGAAACCTACAGGAATGACCTGTGATTTTGTGCGAGAGGAGGAGGGAAAGACTGGGGTGGATGGAGGGGGGTATTTGGCAAAAGGGCGGGCTGGGGTCGGAATTTGGCATTTGTTTTTAGAGATTTTTGTCACTGTTGGATTCTCTGGTTGTGTGCATGTGTTGTTGCAACCCTCTCCCCTCCCCATGGTTTTTTAATGCGTATAAATCCTGACAGTAGGGGGCAGTGTGCTGGGGGAGGTTCCACCCCTCCTCTCCAATCAATCTCATTCAATCTCATTCCTCAGCCTGGCTACTAACATGGTCCTGTTGGTGGCTGTCCTGCTTTTCCAAGGCCGGGTTGTTTCCTTGGAGTTAATCAGAGGGACTAAGCCACAGGCCTGTATGTACTGTATGCCATCCTTTTCTTCAGTCTGTGTGTGTATGTGTGCCTGCATTTGTATTTATCTGAAGAAGTGATCTTTCTTTGGTTTGCAATCTTTGTCAAGCGAAATTCTAACATTTACCAACCAACCAGTACATTGGCAACTGACCCCTCCAACCAGAAATGTTCATCTACTGTCAAACAGCATATGTGCATCATCTTCCTTTGGGATGTAAAGTTGCCAGTCTGCCTGCAGTCAGACCCGGTTAACACCCCAGTCACACTGTGCTCTCCCTCTTCTGGTGCCTGTTAATCAATCAGAACCAAGTGTCTTTGTGATGGTAGAAGACAATCAGTTTCAAAACAAGAAAAAGGAAGAGAGAGGACAGGCCAGCAGGGGGGGTTGTAAGGAGAAATCGGGAAAAGAGGCTCTCTGGGTCATTTACAGATGTACTGCGCCGACTGCAAAAATATTCCCACTACCCACTACTACCCACCACCCCACACCCTATCATCAATCTCATCACAAACAACACATCATTACAAACAACTCAAACCAAACAGTCAGCCCTTACCTCCAGACACTCCTACTCTGACACCCCTTGTCTATATATTAACCCAATGCAAACTACACAACCAACAATCCAGTGCTGTGCAATGCAAGACAGCTGTTACTACATTTCCCATCTGACCCCTGTCCAACATGGCCTCCTGCTGATCTAATGTTGATGAAACCAGCCATGAGAGATATGAGGCTCTGGCTGGTGGCTTTTGCACAGAAAACTATGCAAACACCTGACCCCCCAATCTTAATCATTGCTGCTGGGTCAGAGTGTACAAACGTCTATCCCCCACCTACCCTTTCCATTTCATGACATCTGCCCCCTTCCCGGTTTCCCCCAGAGTGGGTTTAGCAGCTTCAGTCACTCAGGGTACTGTAGAGAGGGCCTGGAGAAGAGAGGCACTGCAGCACTGACTCTCTAGTGGGTACCAGACTGTGCTTTTACAGCTTTTAGAAAGGCCCCAAACTGTCATTGACATGAAATGGAGTCCATGCCCAAGTGGGTAGACTAAATCAATTTGCTACATGGTTCAATGTGTTACAATGTTGTACTGTATAGTCTCTGTTCAGGGGCAAGGAAGGTCCCAATCAATCAATGCAGAGACATCCATATGGAAGGAACACTCTTTAAAGGCAAGGGCGACATACAGTACACATACACACACACACAAACTCACTCACCTGCATGGAATTACAGATCAGTCTGCCCATTGAGAGCATTTGCTAAAACCCAAAGATGAATTCAGAGGTATGACAATCTGACAACTGAACCGAGACAATGCCCAGCTCTCAAAGCTGCTCTAGTTTCCTGTGAGTGATTCCAACACTGGCCATGTAAACATGCCTCCCTTGCTGTTAGATCACACACACACACACACACACACACACACACACACACACACACACACACACACACACACACACACACACACACACACACACACACACACACACACACACACACACACACACCTGTGCGTCCTGCAGGATGTTGAAGGCCCAACACACTGAGAGCCTCTTGTCCCTCCTCCTACTGCAGAAGCAGGAGAGCCTGTGGATAACTTTTTATTTAGCTTTAGTGGATACTTTCGAGAAGGAAAAAAAATCTGAGTAATAACCGTTAGAGAAAATAAGAACTTAAAAAGGATAATATGGGTAAATTGCGTGTTTTGAAACAAATTAACAAATAAACAATTGTAAAACATCTGTGCTGTCTCAGTTTGGTTTGTTTTTTTGCTCTTGAAAGGATGTAATGTTCTATGGGCAAATGCACACATGTATACCCCAAAACATGGGGCACACACATCCTACAGTATGTTGCAAATCCAAACAATCTTCTCTCAATTACTATGCATCCCAAGGTGTATTGAATTGATCTATTTTAACAATGTAGGTGACTGCTGAAATAAAAATATGATTTTAAACCAATAAGGTGTCAAATATCATTTATTTACAAAAAATGCATAGAAAAGAGAACAGAAAAATATACAAATGTAGGATTTCAATTTGAGACAGTTTTCACAGCAGGAAAATAATCCTGCAACAACAGGAAATGTGAATTATTATGTGGATTATATAATTATTGGAAATTTTTGTAGGAGTTGATACATATTTCGTAAGGTAAATGACAAACTTCAGAAGCCTTTTTAAACCTCAAATACACTACAAGTTATGCATTTTCAGCATTACAGGAAATGCACTACTGTATATATAAAAAATATGTGCATATACCTTCAAATTAGTGGATTCGGCTATTTCAGCCACACCCGTTGCTGACAGGTGTATAAAATCGAGCACACAGCCATGCAAGCACCATAGACAGACATTGGCAGTAGAATGGCCTTACTGAAGATCTCAGTGACTTTCAACGTGGCACCATCATAGGATGCCACCTTTCTAACAAGTTAGTTTGTCAAATTTCTGCCCTGATAAAGTTGCCATGGTCAACTGTAAGTACTGTTATTGTGAAGTGGAAACGTCTAGGAGCAACAACGGCTCAGTCACAAAGTGGTAGGTCACACAAGCTCACAGAACGGACCATCGAGTGCTGAAGCGCGTGCAAATGCAACATTCATTACCAAATTCCAAACTGCCTCTGGAAGCAATGTCAGCACAAAACTGTTAGTCGAGAGCTGCACGAAATGGGTTTCCATGGCCGAGCAGCCGCACACAAGCCTAAGATCACCTTGCGCAATGCCAAGCGTCGGCTGGAGTGGTGTAAAGCTCGCCGCCATTGGACTCTGGAGCATTGAAAACGCGTTCTCTGGAGTGATGAGTCACACGTCACCATCTGGCAGTCCAGTAGATGAATCAGGGTTTGGGGGATGCCAGGAGAACGCCACCTGCCCAAATGCACAGTGCCAACTGTAAGGTTTGGTGGAGGAGCAATAATGGTCTGGGGCTGTTTTTCATGGTTCGGTCTAGGCCCCTTAGTTCCAGTAAAGGGAAATCTTAACGCTACAGCATACAATTACATTGTAGACGATTATGTCCATCGGACTTTTTGGCAACAGTTTGGGGAAGGCCCTTTCTTGTTTCAGCATGACAATGTCCTCGTACACAAATCGAGGTCCATACAGAAATGGTTTGTTGAGATCGGTGTGGAAGAACTTGACTGGCAATGTTCCAACATCTAATGGAAAGCCTTCCCAGAAGAGTGGAAGCTGTTATAGCAGCAGCAGGGGAACCAACTCTATATTAATGCCCATGATTTTGGAATTAAATGTTCGACAAGCAGGAGTCCACTGACGTTTGGTAATGTAGTGTATCTCCTGCAACAGGGTGATCAAATTAAGATTGTACATCTGTATGCCATCCTCACAAACCACTCCCATATCATCCAACCATTGTTTGAACAGTTACACCACGGTCTGGGTTCTGCTGTCCAAGGTGCTGAACTACCAGGGCTAAATCATGGGTTAAACTATGACCCTATAGACAGGCCCTATTTGCAATGTTTTTACTGCTGTAGAAAATACATTATTCTTGTAGTTGTGGAGGGACCTACACACATTATCAATCCCATTTCCATCTATTTGGATGAACCATTTTCAGTAATATTCTTCGGAGCATCATCGCTCTGTGTTTGGCCTGCTAGTGTGACATTTTCACCTAAAGTTCCCCTCCTGTCCACTGGGGGAGCTGTGATACGGCGACTAGCTCCAGAAGTGATGAGACGGCCGATGCCTCGGCCCTGAGACATGGCGTAGGAGGAGCGGCGGTGGGAGTCTCCTCTCCTGAAGCCAGACTTCTGCAGCTCTATAGGCCTATGCTTGGTGATGTGAACCTGGGGGAAATCAGAGAACAGGTCAAACATGACTTCTCTCCACTGTGGGTAATGTAACATGGCCATTCCACATGCAAGCGCGCGCACACACACACACACACACACACACACACACACACACACACACACACACACACACACACACACACACACACAGTCTATGGCAGTCTCACCCTATGTTTGTCTGGGTTAGTGAGGATGATGTTGAGGGTGTGGATGGTAAAGGAGGGTAGGACAGCAGTCCAGGCTGTCAGCAGGGCTGTGAACCACACCACCGGGCTGGGGAAGGCATTCTGAGACACACCTGATCAGACCACAGACAGACACACCCAACCACCTCAATATTACCACACACATAGTCAGTTCAAGACAGTATAAAATATCAATGTTAAGACAGTGGTAGAAGTGAGGTGTGTACCAGGGAAGTAGTAGTCTATTGGGGACTTCTCAAATAGCTTGGGACTGTGAGTGATAGGCGTACACACAAAGAACAGGCCAAAGCTGACACACATCGCAGCCACACTCCACTTAGTCCAGTGTCTGGTCAGGAGAATGATCTGAGACACACAAACCAACACACAATGTCCATGTCAATACATGTATCACAATCATCAACGATATTCACCAGTGATGTGCAACTCCATAGAACTCTGTTTACGTCCGTTCCATGACCTCTAACCCTTCTAACCTCAATGGTGGCAGAGAACAACAATGCTATGCTGACAGTGACGGCCATGGTCTGGTAGTCCAGGGCAGAGTTGTAGAAGACCCCCAGGGGCATGAAGAAGAGGACCAGAGAGGTGTAGAGGGCATGGAGCAGGGTGGCAGCCAGCAGCCAGGTGTTGAACAGCTCGTGTCTCTGGCCAACCTTGTAGAGCTCCGGCCAGCTCAGACTGCACTCTGCACTCACATCCTATAGGAGAGAGGAGATCAAACAACAGTATGGTAAGGGTCAAGAGTGTGTCCATGGCCACATGGAGTAAAACAGAAACTCTGGGCCCCTTGGGATTTCACACCTTTTTACAAAGATGCCTTTCTCTTTTCTCTTACCTGCTCAAAAATGCCCAGGCATTCTACTGGCATTGCGGTGTAGAACACAGTGTACAGGATGATGAACCAATTCTCATACAGAGACTGGAAGAAAACAGCACATAAAATGGCTAAAACATTGGGCTCTTTTAAAAAAGGTTGCAGTTCCATTATATGATTTTGGGGGTATTTCTGGGGGGGGGGTTACAGGTATTTACATTCATATAATTTCATATTCCATATATTTTATATTCATTATTTATACATTGTACCTGGGCTGCCACTCCAAAGAAGAAGAGAAAAAGAAGAGAACATAAAATAAAAACATTACAAATGATCATATGTTTTGTTTAATTAATAATAAATCAAGTATAAACAGGAAAAGAAAACAAAAAAAGAAGAGGACCTCCCATCCCAACCCATTCCCCCAACCCCAGCCAACAGCCAGCAGTAACAGTCTCTGATTGATTGAGAGACTCAAGGAGCTATCATCGTTATGTAACATAATAGATGCAAAGCATGAATATTTACATTCAAGCACTTCTAAATGAATTTTGTAACTTTGGCCCAGAAGCATTTAACTGCAGGGTACTCCCACATCATATGAAGGAAAATGCTTACCTGATTTAGGGGACACAGTGAAGAGGTGGGAGTTGGGGCCAATTTAATCATAAAACATTTCCTTGGTGTTAAATACAGTCTGTGAACAAACTTAAAATGTATAAATTGGTTTAGATTACCGATGCCAAGGTCATATTTTTCCATATTCTGTTCCAGTTAAACGGTCGTTCAGATTCAGTCAGATCTGTGGACCAGACTTTTTAATGGCTGGCTCAGAATATGAGCTTTCCAAAAGTTGATAATTTATTTATAAATTCCATAATTGGATGGTTCGGGAGTTCCTGAGGGACTCCATAGGCCAGGATAGTTGACCTAAGTTGTAAATATAGAAGAAAGGAGTTGCCTGGTAATGTGTATGTATCTTTCAAATCTTGGAATGTTCTCAAACCATTACTGTACATGATATTGTCAAGGGTACGGTTTCCACATTTGGACCGTTGGTTGGGATGTAAAAGACTCCCCTCCATAAGGCATTATTGTGAAATATTGGAGTATGGGCATGCCATTTTGATTACCTTGATTACCAGTTACATTGTTTTTCAATAGCCAGAAGGGGAAGCCATGGGAAGCATTGAACTACAGAAATTCAGCCAGGGCAATGTATTAATTTCAATAATATTTATTCTGCCGGTTAAAGCAACTGGAATGTTATTCCATCTACTGAGGTTGGATTGAATTGATTTGAGCGTTCTGTTAAGGTTTCTGACAATGGTTTTATCCAAGGAAGGAAAAATATCCACTCCCAAATATTTAAAATGGGAAACGACTGGGATTCCATGAGTAGAGACCAGTGGCGGTCGGTGCCGTTTAAGATGAGGGAGAATTATAATTTTTTTAATGAACATGGCCTTATTTCTATTACAGCATATTGGATGACTGTCATTCATATTCCATTCACCCAGCTCAATGTAACATACATAGGTTTAGGCTACTACATCAGTCTTAAATGCTTTCTGTACCCATCATGAGGTTGTTACAATCTAGCCTATGAATGAAAGACTACTACGTAGGTGCACAGGTCGAGAGAATTGTGAGTAATCAAGGTGACAGACAGTGACAAATTCAATACCGCCTTGCGCTCTTGACTGCATCTAGCTGATCTAGGGTGTAATCATTAGTCCAATAGTTGCAAACAAGAGTTTCTATTGGACAAATTCATGTATGTTAATCCCCGTTATCCCCAAACTCATGTACGTTTAAGCTCCTTCGTTTTATTAACGTTGAGGGAGAGGTTATTTTCTTGGCACCAATCCACCAGGGCCCTCACCTCCTTCCTGTCGGCTGTGTCGTCATTGTTGGTAATCAGGCCTACAACTGTTGTGTCGTCTGCAAACTTGATGATTGAGTTGGAGGCATGCGTGGCCACACAGTCGTGGGTGAACACGGAGAACAGGAGGGGGCTGAGCACGCACCCTTGTGGGGCCCCTGTGTTGAGGATCAGCGAAGTGAAGGTGTTGTTTCCTACCTTCAACACCTGGTGTTGAAGGCTAAGCTATAGTCAATGAACAGCATTCTTACATAGGTATTCCTCTTGTCCAGATGGGATAGGGCAGTGTGCAGTGCGATGGCGATCACATCGTCTGTGGATCTATTGGGGTGGTATGCAAATTGAAGTGCGTCTAGGGTGTCAGGTAAGGGAGAGGTGATATGATCCTTAATTACCCTGTCAAAGCACTTCCTGATGACAGAGGTGAGTGCTAAGGGGCGATGGTCATTTAGTTCAGTTACCTTTGCTTTCTCGGCTACAGGAACAACTGTGGCCATCTTGAAGCAAGTGGGGACAGCAGACTGGAATGGGGAGAGATTGAATATGTCCGTAAACACTCCAGCCAGCTGGTCTGCGCATGCTCTGAGGACGCGGCTAGGGATAACGTCTGGGTCAGCAGCCTTGCGAGGGTTAACACGTCTAAATATCTTACACTCATCAGCCATGGAGAACAATAGCCCACAGTCCTTGGGAGCGGGCCATGCGTGGCACTGTGTTATCCTCAAAGAGGACGAAGAAGGTGTTTAGCTTGTCCGGGAGCAAGACGTCGGTGTTCGTGACGTGGCTGGTTTTCCCTTTGCAATCTGTGATTGTCTGTAGACCCTGCCACATACGTCTTCGGCGACTCCACTTTGTCTCTGTACTGACGTTTTGCCAGTTTGATTACCTTATAGAGGGAATAACTACACTGTTTGTATTCAACCATATTCCTAGTCACCTTGCCATAGTTAAATGCGGTGGTTCGCGCTTTCAGTTTTGTGCGAATGCTGCCATCTATCCACGGTTTACGATTTGGGTAGGTTTTAATAGTCACAGTGGGAAATGATGAAGTCAATCACCATGTCAGTATATACGTTGATGTTATTCTCAGAGGCTATCCGAAACACTTCCCAGACCGCGTGATCAAAACAATCTTGAAGCATGGATTCCAATTTGTCAGACCAGCGTTGAATAGACCTAAGCACGGGTACTTCCTGTTTGAGTTTTGTGCCTATAGGAAGGGATGAGCAAAATAGATTCATGATCTGATTTGCTGAAGGGAGGGCGGGGGAGGGTCTTGAAGGTAGTGGTCAAGTGTTTCAGCAGCGCAAGTACTACAGTCAATTTGTTGATAGAACTTCGGTAGCGTTTTCCTCAAATTTGCTTTGTTAAAATTCCCCAGCTACAATAAATGCGGCCTCAGGATATCTGGTTTCCAGTTTGCACAAAGTCCAGTGTAGTTCCTTGAGGGCTGTCGTGGTATCGGCTTGAGGGGGAATCTACACAGCTGTGACTATAACCAAAGAATTCCCTTGGGAGGTAATACGGTCGGCATTTGATTGTGAGATATTCTAGGTCGGGTGAACAAAAGGACTTGTACTGAGAACCCAGCTGGCTGTATGGACGGGGACAGTATATCCGGAGAGAGCCATGATTCTGTGAAACAGAGTATGTTACAGTCCCTGATGTCTCTCTGGAAGGAGATCCTCGCCTTGAGCTTGTCTACTTTATTGTCTGGAGACTGAACTTTAGCCAGTAATATACTCAGAAGCGGTGGATGGTGTGCACGCCTCCTGAGTCAGACTAGAAGTACACTCCGAATACCTCTTCTCCACCGGTGGCGTCTTAGAGCAGCCTCTGGGATAAGTTAAATTGCCATGGAGTGTTCGAACAAAGGATCCAATTCGGAAAAGTCGTATTCCTGGTCGTAATGTAGGTGAGTTACCACCACTCTGATATCCAAAAGTTATTTCCAGCTGTATCTAATAGCACAAAAAACTTTCTGGGGTAATAATGTAAGAAATAATACACCAAAAAAATTAAATACTGCAAAGTTGCTTAGGAGCTGGAAGCAGAGCTGCCATGTCTGTCGGTGCCATCTTTTTCCAGTGTTGGATAGCCATAGCCAGCTAGCTAACATAGCATCCCTCTCTGTTTGAACCGGGTGTTTGAGTAGGCTAAACTAACTAGCTGCATTAGCTAAGTGAAAGTGAAAGTGAAAAATGTTTTACTAGGAAATATAGCTAGCTCTCCCTCTCTCTCTCTCTCTCTCTCTCTCTCTCTCTCTCTCTCTCTCTCTTTCTCTCTCTCTCACTCTCTCTTTTTTTGCTTGTCCTTAATTTTGGAAGAAATTAATTGGTTCAAAACTGTTCAACTATTATCTTTCTCTCTCTTTGAGTCAACTACTCAGCACATTTTATTTGCTGCAGTGCTAGCTAGCTGTAGCTTATGCTTTCAGTACTAGATAAATTATCTGATACTTTGATAGGGTGGATGACATGTCAGTTCATGCTGCAAGAGCTCTGACAGGTTGGAGGACGTCCTCCGGAAGTTGTCATAATTACTGTGTAAGTCAATGGAAGGGGGTGAGAACCATGAGCCGCCTAGGTTTTATATTGAAATAAATGTATCTAGAGGAGGACAGAAGCTAGCTGTCCTATGGCTACATCATGGTGCTACCCTACAGAGGCTACTGTAGATCTTGCAAAACAGTGTGTTTTAATCAATTATTTGGTGACGTGAATATATTTACTCTATTTTTATCTAAAAAGGCAAACTTTTTTAATGTTGCACTATTTTTATGTTCATGAAATTCACTGAGGAGGATGGTCCTCCCCTTCCTCTTCTGAGGAGCCTCTTCTGAGGAGCCAATTTTATAACTTGAGATTACGATAAATTTATCTATGATCTTCAATGCGTTTGGTAGCGATTGATATACATTGTCTAGATATGGTAAAGTATAATTTGCGTATAATGAGATTAAATGATCAGTAGATTTGAGGGAAAGGACTTAGTCAGGCCTGGTGTGGATTTACAATCAGAGACTTTGTTGTCCTTAAGCCATTTTGCCACAACTTTAGAAGTATGCTTGGGGTCAATGTCGATTTGGAAGACCCATTTGCGACCAAGCTTTAACTCCCTGACTGATGTCTTGAGCTGTTGCTTTTATATATCCATATAATTTTCCTTCCTCATAATGCCATCTATTTTGTGAAGTGCACCAGTCCCTCCTGCTGCAAAGCATCCCCACAACATGATGCTGGCACCCCTGTGCTTCACAGTTGTGATGTGTTCTTTGGCTTGCAAGCCTCCCCCTTTTTCCTCCAAACATAACGATGGTCATTATGGCCAAACAGTTCTATTTTTGTTTCATCAGACCAGAGGACATTCCTTCAAAAAGTATGGTCTTTGTCCCCATGTGCAGTTGCAAACCGTTGTCTGGCTTTTTTATGGCGGTTTTGGAGCAGCGCCTTCTTCTTTGTTGAGTGGCCTTTCAGGTTATGTCGATATAGGACTTGTTTTACTATGGATATAGATATTTTCGTACTTTCCTCCAGCATCTTCACAAGGTCCATTGCTGTTGTTCTGGGATTGATTTGCACTTTTCACACCAAAGTACGTTCATCTCTAGGAGACAGAACGCGTCTCCTTCCTGATCGGTATGACGTCTGTGTGGTCCCATGGTGTTAATACTTGCATACTATTGTTTGTACAGATGAACGTGGTACCTTCAGGCGTTTGGAAATTGCTCCCAAGGATGAACCAGACTTGTGCAAGTCTACAATATTTTTTCTGAGGTCTTGGCTGATTTCTTTTGACTTTCTCATGATGTCAAGCAAAGAGGCACTGAGTTTGAAGATAGGCCTTGAAATACACCCACAGGTACACCTCCAATTGACTCAAATGATGTCAATTAGCCTGTCAGAAGCTTCCAAAGCCGTGACATAATTTTCTGGAATATTCCAGGCTGTTTAAAGGCACAGTGAACTTAGTATGTAAACTTCTGACCCACTGGAATTGTGATACAGTGAATTATAATTGAAATAATCTGTCTGTAAACAATTGTTGGAAATATTACTTGTGTCATGGAAAAAATAGATGTCCTAACCGACTTGCCAAAACTATACTTTGTTAACAAGAAATTCGTGGAGGGGTTGAAAAACAAGTTTTAATGACTCCAACCTACGTGTATGTAAACATCCGACTTCAACTGTACAGTATCAGTCAAATGTTCGGACACACCTACTCATTCAAGGGTTTTTCTTTATTTTTATGATTTTCTACATTGTAGACATCAAAAGTATGAAATAACACATATGGAATCATATAATAACCAAAAAAGTGTTAAACTAATCTAAATATATATTTTTTCTGTTGGAAAAGCATTCCAGGTGATGCTGGTTGAGAGAATGCCAAGAGTGTGCAAAGCTGTTATCAAGGCAAAGGGTGGCTGCTGTAAAGAATCTGAAATATAACATATATTTTATACACACTGCTCAAAAAAATAAAGGGAACACTAAAATAACACATCCTAGATCTGAATGAATGAAATAATCTTATTAAATACTTTTTTCTTTACATAGTTGAATGTGTTGACAACAAAATCACACAAAAATAATCAATGGAAATCCAATTTATCAACCCATTGGAGGTCTGGATTTGGAGTCACACTCAAAATTAAAGTGGAAAACCACACTACAGGCTGATCCAACTTTGATGTAATGTCCTTAAAACAAGTCAAAATGAGGCTCAGTAGTGTGTGGCCTCCACGTGCCTGTATGACCTCCCTACAATGCCTGGGCATGCTCCTGATGAGGTGGCGGATGGTCTCCTGAGGGATCTCCTCCCAGACCTGGACTAAAGCATCCGCCAACTCCTGGACAGTCTGTGGTGCAACGTGGCGTTGGTGGATGGAGCGGGACATGATGTCCCAGATGTGCTCAATTGGATTCAGGTCTGGGGAACGGGCGGGCCAGTCCATAGCATCAATGCCTTCCTCTTGCAGGAACTGCTGACACACTCCAGCCACATGAGGTCTAGCATTGTCTTGCATTAGGAGGAACCCAGGGCCAACCGCACCAGCATATAGTCTCACAAGGGGTCTGAGGATCTCATCTCGCTACCTAATGGCAGTCAGGCTACCTCTGGCGAGCACACAAAGAAATGCCACCCCACACCATGACTGACCCACCGCTTAACCGGTCATGCTGGAGGATGTTGCAGGCAGCAGAACATTCTCCACGGCGTCTCCAGACTCTGTCACGTCTGTCACATGTGCTCAGTGTGAACCTGCTTTCATCTGTGAAGAGCACAGGGCGCCAGTGGCGAATTTGCCAATCTTGGTGTTCTCTGACAAATGCCAAACGTCCTGCACGGTGTTGGGCTGTAAGCACAACCCCCACCAGTAGGCGTCGGGCACAACCCCCACCTGTGGAGTCTGTTTCTGATCGTTTGAGCAGACACATGCACATTTGTGGCCTGCTGGAGGTCATTTTGCAGGGCTCTGGCAGTGCTCCTCCTGCTCCTCCTTGCACAAAGGCGGAGGTAGCGGTCCAGCTGCTGGGTTGTTGCCCTCCTATGGCCTCCTCCACGTCTCCTGATGTACTGGCCTGTCTCCTGGTAGCGCCTCCATGCTCTGGACACTACGCTGACAGACACAGCAAACCTTCTTGCCACAGCTCGCATTGATGTGCCATCCTGGATGAGCTGCACTACCTGAGCCACTTGTGTGGGTTGTAGACTCAGTCTCATGCTACCACTAGAGTGAAAGCACCGCCAGCATTCAAAAGTGACCAAAACATCAGCCAGGAAGCATAGGAACTGAGAAGTGGTCTGTGGTCACCACCTGCAGAACCACTCCTTTATTGGGGGTGTCTTGCTAATTGCCTATAATTTCCACCTGTTGTCTATTCCATTTGCACAACAGCATGTGAAATGTATTGTCAATCAGTGTTGCTTCCTAAGTGGACAGTTTGATTTCACAGAAGTGTGATTGACTTGGAGTTACATTGTGCTGTTTAAGTGTTCGCTTTATTTTTTTGAGTAGTGTATTTTGATTTGTTAAACACTTTTTTGGTTACTATATGATTCCATATGATGTCTTCACTATTATTCTACAATGTAGAATATAGTAAATATAAAGAAAAACCCTTGAATTAGTAGATGTGTCCAAACTTTTGACTGGTACTGTTAGTAAATCAGTCAATTGAAATACATTCAATATACCCTCATCTATGGATTTCACATGACTGGGCAGGGGTGCAGCCATGGGTAGGCCTGGGAGGGCGTAGGCCCACCCATTTGGGAGCCAGGCCCACCCACTGGGGAGCCAGGCCCAGCCAATAAAAATAATTTTTACCCATTAAAGGGATTCATTACAAACAATATAGACATAAAGATTGTGGTGGCTGTTCAGTGTGGCATTTGACATTATTGATCAGTCTACTGCTGGGAAAAAACATATGCGGATGACTCAACACTATACACGTCAGTTACTATAGCGACTGAAATGACTGAAACACTTAACAAAGAGGTACAGTTAGTTTCAGAATGGGTGGCAAAGAAAAAGTAAAAAAAAAAAAAAGCATTGTATTTGGGACAAATCATTCACTAAACCCTAAACCTCAACTAAATCATATAATGAATAATGTGGAAATTGAGCAAGTTGAGGTGACTAAACTGCTTGGAGTAACCCTGGATTGTAAACTGTCATGGTCAAAACATATTGATACAACAGTAGCTAAGATGGGGAGAAGTTTGTCCATGATAAAGTGCTGCTCTTCCTTCTTAGCAACACTATGAACAAGGCAGGTCCTACAGGCCCTAGTTTTGTCGCACCTGGACTACTGTTCAGTCATGTGGTCAGGTGCCACAAAGAGGGACTTAGGAAAATTGAAATTGGCTCAGAACAGGGCAGCACGGCTGGGTCTTAGATGTACACAGAGAGCTAACATTAATAATATGCATGCCAATCTCTCCTCGCTCAAAGTGGAGGAGAGATTGACTTCATCATTACTTGTATTTGTGAGAGGTATTGACATGTTGAATGCACTGAGCTGTCTGTTTGAACTACTAGCACACAGCTCGGACACCCATGCATACCCCACAAGACATGCCACCAGAGGTGGCAGAACAGACTATGGGAGGCACACAGTACTACATAGAGCCATGACTACATGGAACTATATTCCACATCAAGTAACTCATGCAAGCAGTAAAATTCACCTTATGGACTGTGAATTAACACAAACATAGGCACAGACACATGCATACATACACACGATAACATAGGCACTATACACACCCGTCACATGGATTTTGTGTTCTAGATACGTGGTAGTAGAGTTGGGGCCTGAGGACACACACTTAATATGTTGTGAAATCTGTTGTGAATGTATTGTAATGTTTTTAAAATTGTAAAATTGCCTTAATTTTACTGGACCCCAGGAAGAGTAGCTGATCCCTTGGCAGCAGCTAATGGGGATCGATAATGAATACAAATAAATTGTCCTCAGTTTTATCAGCTGTCCGGGTGGCTATCTCAGATAATCCCGCAGGGAACGAAGCCGGGTTTGGAGGTCTTGGGCTGGCGTGGTTACACATGGTCTGCGGCTGTGAGGCCAGTTGGACATTGTGCCAAATTCTCTAAAACAAAGTTGGAAGCGGCTTATGGTAGAGAAATTAACATTAAATTCTCTGGCAACAGCTCTGGTGTACATTCCTGCAGTCAGCATGTCAACTGTGTGCTCCCTCAAAATTAAGACGTGTGGCATTGTGTTGTGTGACAAAACTGCACATTTAAGAGTGGCCTTTTATTGTCCCCAGCACAAGGTAAACCTGTGTAATTATCATGCTGTTTAATCAGCTTCTTGATATGCCACACATGTCAGGTGGATGGATTATCTTTGCAAAGAAGAAATGATCACTAACAGGGATGTAAACAAATTTGTTGGATCATTAATTTCAGCTCATGAAACATGGGACCAACACTTTACATGTTGCGTTTATATTTTGTTCCAGTATAGATTTGTCCCACATGTCCAAAATGTCATTCAAGTCCTAATAACCAGATGGAATTAAGTTATTTCTAATAATATGCTGTTGAGAGAATAAAAATATGAATTTGGAGCGTACATATTAATGAAGGCAATTTTCTTTCCATTATGGATACATTTAAGGAAAGTGATTCTGTCTTCTTCGTCTTCACCTTTTCTTATGTTTCATTATGATTATACCTTTATATACTGGTTCTCTATATTAATATGTTTTTTTTTGCAGTGGTGTAAAGTACTTAAATAAAAATACTCTAAAGTACTACTTAAGAAGTTTTTAAGGGTATCTGTACTTAACTATAATATTTATATTTTTGACAATTTGTACTTTTACTTCACTACATATATGAACATTCGAGACGTGTAGTCCACTTGTCATTCCAATCTCCTTTGCATTAGCGTAGCCTCTTCTGTAGCTTGTCAACTATGTGTCTGTCTATCCCTGTTCTCTCCCCTCTGCACAAGCCATACAAACGCTTCACACCGCGTGGCCGCTGCCACTCTAACCTGGTGGTCCCAGCGCGCACGACCCACGTGGAGTTCCAGGTCTCCGGCAGCCTCTGGAACTGCCGGTCTGCGGCCAACAAGGCTGAGTTCATCTCAGCCTATGCTACCCTCCAGTCCCTAGACTTCCTGGCGCTGACGGAAACATGGATTACCACAGATAACACTGCTACTCCTACTGCTCTCTCCTCGTCTGCCCACGTGTTCTCGCATACCCCTAGAGCATCGAGCCAGCGGGGTGGTGGCACTGGAATCCTCATCTCTCCCAAGTGGACATTCTCTCTTTCTCCCCTGACCCATCTGTCTATCTCCTCATTTGAATTCCATGCTGTCACAGTTACCAGCCCTTTCAAGCTTAACATCCTTATCATTTATCGCCCTCCAGGTTCCCTTGGAGAGTTCATCAATGAGCTTGACGCCTTGATAAGTTCCTTTCCTGAGGATGGCTCACCTCTCACAGTTCTGGGTGACTTTAACCTCCCCACGTCTACCTTTGACTCATTCCTCTCTGCCTCCTTCTTTCCACTCCTCTCCTCTTTTGACCTCACCCTCTCACCTTCCCCCCCTACTCACAAGGCAGGCAATACGCTTGACCTCATCTTTACTAGATGCTGTTCTTCCACTAATCTCATTGCAACTCCCCTCCAAGTCTCCGACCACTACCTTGTATCCTTTTCCCTCTCGCTCTCATCCAACACTTCTCACTCTGCCCCTACTCGGATGGTATTGCGCCGTCCCAACCTTCGCTCTCTCTCTCCCGCTACTCTCTCCTCTTCCATCCTATCATCTCTTCCCTCTGCTCAAACCTTCTCCAACCTATCTCCTGATTCTGCCTCCTCAACCCTCCTCTCCTCCCTTTCTGCATCCTTTGATTTTCTCTGTCCCCTATCCTCCAGGCCGGCTTGGTCCTCCCCTCCTGCCCCGTGGCTCGACGACTCACTGCGAGCTCACAGAACAGGACTCCGGGCAGCCGAGCGGAAATGGAGGAAAACTCACCTCCCTGCGGACCTGGCATCCTTTCACTCCCTCCTCTCTACATTCTCCTCTTCTGTCTCTGCTGCTAAAGCCACTTTCTACCACTCTAAATTCCAAGCATCTGCCTCTAACCCTAGGAAGCTCTTTGCTACCTTCTCCTCCCTCCTGAATCCTCCTCCCCCCCCCCCCCCTCCTCCCTCTCTGCGGATGACTTCGTCAACCATTTTGAAAAGAAGGTTGACGATATCCGATCCTCGTTTGCTAAGTCAAACGACACCGCTGGTCCTGCTCACACTGCCCTACCCTGTGCTTTGACCCTCTCTCTCCAGATGAAATCTCGCGTCTTGTGACGGCCGGCCGCCCAACAACCTGCCCACTTGACCCTATCCCCTCCTCTCTTCTCCAGACCATTTCCGGAGACCTTCTCCCCTACCTCACCTCGCTCATCAACTCATCCTTGACCGCTGGCTACGTCCCTTCCGTCTTCAAGAGAGCGAGAGTTGCACCCCTTCTGAAAAAACCTACACTCGATCCCTCCGATGTCAACAACTACAGACCAGTATCCCTTCTTTCTTTTCTCTCCAAAACTCTTGAACGTGCCGTCCTTGGCCAGCTCTCCTGCTATCTCTCTCAGAATGACCTTCTTGATCCTAATCAGTCAGGTTTCAAGACTGGGCATTCAACTGAGACTGCTCTTCTCTGTGTCACGGAGGCTCTCCGCACTGCTAAAGCTAACTCTCTCTCCTCTGCTCTCATCCTTCTAGACCTATCTGCTGCCTTTGATACTGTGAACCATCAGATCCTCCTCTCCACCCTCTCCGAGTTGGGCATCTCCAGCGCGGCCCACGCTTGGATTGCGTCCTACCTGACAGGTCGCTCCTACCAGGTGGCGTGGCGAGAATCTGTCTCCGCACCACGTGCTCTCACCACTGGTGTCCCCCAGGGCTCTGTTCTAGGCCCTCTCCTATTCTCGCTATACACCAAGTCACTTGGCTCTGTCATATCCTCACATGGTCTCTCCAATCATTGCTATGCAGACGACACACAATTAATCTTCTCCTTTCCCCCTTCTGATAACCAGGTGGCGAATTGCATCTCTGCATGTCTGGCAGACATATCAGTGTGGATGACGGATCACCACCTCAAGCTGAACGTCGGCAAGACGGAGCTGCTCTTCCTCCCGGGGAAGGACTGCCCATTCCATGATCTCGCCATCACGGTTGACAACTCCCTTGTGTCCTCCTCCCAGAGTGCTAAGAACCTCGGCGTGATCCTGGACAACACCCTGTCGTTCTCCACTAACATCAAGGCGGTGACCCGATCCTGTAGGTTCATGCTCTACAACATTCGCAGAGTACGACCCTGCCTCACACAGGAAGCGGCGCAGGTCCTAATCCAGGCACTTGTCATCTCCCGTCTGGATTACTGCAACTCGCTGTTGGCTGGGCTCCCTGCCTGTGCCATTAAACCCCTACAACTCATCCAGAACGCCGCAGCCCGTCTGGTGTTCAACCTTCCCAAGTTCTCTCACGTCACCCCGCTCCTCCGCTCTCTCCACTGGCTTCCAGTTGAAGCTCGCAATCGCTACAAGACCATGGTGCTTGCCTACGGAGCTGTGAGGGGAACGGCACCTCCGTACCTTCAGGCTCTGATCAGGCCCTACACCCAAACAAGGGCACTGCGTTCATCCACCTCTGGCCTGCTCGCCTCCCTACCTCTGAGGAAGCACAGTTCCCGCTCAGCCCAGTCAAAACTCTTCGCTGCTCTGGCACCCCAATGGTGGAACAAGCTCCCTCACGACGCCAGGACAGCGGAGTCAATCACCACCTTCCGGAGACACCTGAAACCCCACCTCTTTAAGGAATATCTGGGATAGGATAAAGTAATCCTTCTAACCCCCCCCCCCCCCTTAAAAGATTTAGATGCACTATTGTAAAGTGGTTGTTCCACTGGATATCATAAGGTGAATGCACCAATTTGTAAGTCGCTCTGGATAAGAGCGTCTGCTAAATGACTTAAATGTAAATGTAAAGAAAATAATGTACTTTTTACTCCATGCATTTCCCTTCACACCCAAAAGTACTTACATTGAATGCTTAGCAGGACAGGAAAATGGTCCAATTCACACACATCCCTGGTCATCCCTACTACCTCTGATCTGGCGGACTCACTAAACACACATGCTTCGTTTGTAAATTATGTCTGAGTGTTGGAGTGTGCTCCTTGCTAGCCGTAAACTAAAAAAACAAGAAAATAGTGCTGTGTAGTTTGCTTAATATAAGGAATTTGAAATTATTTATACTTTTACTTTTGATACTTAAGAATATTTTAGCAATTACATTTACTTTTGATACTTAAGTATATTTAAAACCAAATACTTTTAGACTTTTACTCAAGTAGTATTTTACTGGGTGACTAATACTTTTACTTGAGTCATTTTTTATTATGGTATCTTTACTTTAAGTCAAGTGTGACAATTGTATACTCTTTCCACCACTGGTTCATTGCTAGGATATCAAGACAGCTGTAACATTTGATAGCAATATTCAGGCCTTTCAAATGAAAATAAATAATGGGTAGCGTTGCCATAAAAAAACAAATGCATTATTATTGATGGAATTGTTATCTTTAGTGTTAATAAGCCCATGGATGTGAAACAAAAACAGGACCCACAAGGAAACCCACCCATTGGTCGTTCCCCACCCAGAACCCCCTCCCCCGTAAACCATTAGCATTATATGAATGATTCTGGTGCTAAACCAATGTGACCAGTGTTGCCATCTAACCTGGGCACTGAAGCCGTTGAAGAAGCCGAACCAAATGTGCACCAAAGCGAAGCTGCAGGTTTTGTACAGGAAGTAACGCAGAAAGACAGCAATTCGGCGGTACGACCAGCGTCCGTGGACCAATAGGAGTCTCTGTAGGAAACTGAATTTGGCCAGGGCATAGTCAGCATTCTGAACTGCCTGACCCCCCTCTACCCCAGCCAAACCTACCCCTATATGAGCCGCTACATGAGGGAGGAGGGGAGAGAGAGAGAGAGAGAGAGAGAGAGAGAGAGAACATGTTAAATACACCCTGTCTTTGAACAGAAATCATAACATAATTTCACAGTCAACCTTTTTGTCCATCACACTCACTCTTGATCATGTTCACGTCGTTGGCACCGTCACCTATTGCCATGGTGATGGAGGCGGTGTTTTTCCTAACGAGTGTGACCACGTCAGCCTTCTGGCTGGGAGTCACACGGCAACAGAGCACTGACTGGCACAGCCCTGCCAGGGACATGAACCTAGCACCCCACTCTGGCCTGGCATCAAACTCCGCCTGAGAAGGGTCAAACCATGAACACTATTAACCTTTTGTGCGATGGTTTTCTGAATAAACAACAAGATAAGGCAGCCTTTAGATAAAGGTAGTGTTTACTAGACTCAGAGCAAATAAATGATACAGAATTATGGATAATCACTAAGCTATAAGGTTTTCAGTCTTATGGTCTTATTAAAAAGGAGCGTATTAGCATTAACAACTTTACTACCAGTCCAAAGTCTTAGAACTGTCACGGCGTGATCTGTTTCACCTGTCTTTGTGCTTGTCTCCACCCCCATCTTCCCCAGTATCCCCTGTGTATTTATACTTGTGTTCTCTGTTTGTCTGTTGCCAGTTCATTTTGTTCGTAGAACCTACCAGCGTTTTGTTTCCCTGCTCCCGCTTGTTCCTTGCTCCTGTTTTCTAGTTTCCCGGTTCTGTCCGTTCTGCCTGCCCTGACCCTGAGCCTGCCTGTTGTCCTGTACCTTTGACCCACTACTCTGGATTACCGACCTCTGCCTGACCTGATCCTGAGCCTTCCTGCTGTTCCGGTGCCTTACACCCTCTCTGGATTATTGACCCCTGCCAGCCTTGACCTGTTGTTTGCCTGCCCCTGTTTAAAGAATAAACTTTTGTTTCTTCAACACTGTCTGCACCTGGATCATTCCTTAAAAGGTGATAAGAACACCTACTCATTCAAGGGTTTTTCTTTATTTTTGCTATTTTCTATATTGTAGAATAATAATGAAGACATCAAAACTATGAAATAACACATATGGAATCATGTAGTAAACAAAAAAACTGTTAAACAATTGAAAATATATTGTCTATTTGAGATTCTTCAAATAGCCACCGTTTGCCTTGATGACAGCTTTGTAAACTCATGACATTCTCTCAACCAGCTTCATGAGGTAGTCACCTGGAATGCATTTCAATTAACAGGTGTGCCTTCTTAATTAATAACTTCTCTAGGATAGGGGCAGTATTTTGACGTCCGGATGAAAAGTGTACCCGTAGTAAACTGCCTGCTACCCAGACCCAGAATGTAGGATATGCATATTATTAGTAGATTTGGATAACAAACACTCTGAAGTGTCTAAAACTGTTTGAATGATGTCTGTGAGTATAACAGAACTCATATGGCAGGCAGAACCTTGAGAAAATCCAACCAGGAAGTTGAAAATCTGAGGCTTGTAGTTTTTTAAAAATTAATTCCCTATTCAAACTACAGTGACTTGGGGGTCATTTTGCAGTTCCTACGGCTTCCACTAGATGTCAACAGTCTTTAGAACGTTGTTACAGGCTTCTACTGTGACCTGGAAGGGAATGACAGTCATTTCAACCAGGTGTCTGGCTGAGTGCCATTAGATCATTCATGCGCGTGGCCGTCAGCACGAGGTGCTTTCTTTTTCCTTTCTGAAGACAAAGGATTTGTCCGGTTGGAATATTATCGAAGATGTATGATCCTAAATATTGATGCTATACATCGTTTGACATGTTTCTACAAACTGTAGTATAACTTTTTGGACTTTTCGTCTCAACAAAATGCGCGAGCATGGCGCATTTGGATAACTCGTCTGAACGTGCGAACAAAACGGAGGTATTTGGATATTAATATGGACATTATCGAAACAAAACGAACATTTATGGTGGAATTGGGATCCCTGGGAGTGCATTCCGATGAAGATCATCAAAGGTAAGTGAATATTTATAACACTATTTCTGACTTTTTTTGACTCCAACATGGCGCCTTTCTATAATGGCGGTTGTTGTTCTCTGAGCGCCGTACTCAGATTATTGCAAAGTGTGCTTTCTCCGCGAAGCTTTTTTGAAATCTGACACAGCGGTTGCATTAAGAAGAGGTGTATCTATAATTCTTTCAATAACTGTTCTATATTTTATCAACGTTTATGATGAGTATTTCTGTAAATTGATGTTCTCATTCACCGCAAGTTTTGGGAGGCAAAACATTTCTGAACATTACACGCCAATGTAAAATGGGGTTTTTGGATATAAATATGAACTTGATCGAGCAAAACATACATGTATTGTGTAACATGAAGTCCTATGAGTGCCATCTGATGAAGATCATCAAAGGTTAGTGATTAATTTTAGCTGTATTTCTGGTTTTTGTGAAGCCTCTCCTTGCTTGGAAAATGGCTGTGTGGTTTTTCTTGTTTACGTGCTGTCTTAACATAATCTAATATTATGCTTTCGCAGTAAAGCCTTTTTGAAATTGGACACTGTGCTTAGATTAAGGAGATATCTTTAAAATGGTGTATAATAATTCTATGTTTGAGAAATTTCAATTATGAGATTTTCATTGTTTTGAATTTGGCGCTCTGCTATTTCACTGGCTGTTGAATAGTGTGTCCCGCAGGTGGGACGGTCACGTCCCACATACCCAAGAGAGGTTAAAAGTTAATTTGTGGAATTTCTTTCCTTCTTAATGCGTTTGAGCCCATCAGTTGTGTTGTGACAAGGTGGGGGGATACAGAAGATAGCCCTATTTGGCAAAAGACCAAGTCCATATTATGGCAAGAACAGCTGAAATAAGCAAAGAGAAACGACAGTCCATCATTACTTTAAGACATGAAGGTCAGTCAATACGGAAAATTTCAAGAACTTTTAAAGTTTCTTCAAGTGCAGTCGCAAAAACCATCAAGAACCATGATGAAACTGGCTCTTATGAGGTCCGCCACAGGAATGGAAGACCCAGAGTTACCTCTGCTGCAGATGATAAGTTCATTAGAGTTACAGCCTCAGAAATTGCAGCCCAAATAAATACTTTACAGAGTTCAAGTAACAGACACATCTCAACATCAACTGTTCAGAGGAGACTGTGTGAATCAGGCCTTCATGGTCAAATTGCTGCAAAGAAACCACTCCTAAAAGACACCAATAAGAAGAAGAGACTTGCTTGGGCCAAGAAACACGAGCAATGAACATTAGACCGGTGGAAATTTGTCCTTTGGTCAGGAGTGCAAATTGTAGATTTTTGGTTCCAACCGCCGTCTCTTTGTGAGACGCAGAGTAGGTGAATGGATGATCTCCTGTATGTGTGGTTCCCACCGTGAATTATGGAGGAGGAGGTGTGATGGTGTGCGGGTGCTTTGCTGGTGACACTGTCAGTGATTTTTTAGAATTCAAGGCACACTTAACCAGCTTGGATACCACAGCATTCTGCAGCGATATGCCATCCCATTTGGTTTGTGCCTAGTGGGACTACAATTTCTTTTTCAACAGGACAATGACCCAACACACCTCCAGGCTGTGTAAGGGCTATTTGACCAAGGAGAGTGATGGAGTGCTGCATCAGATGACCTGGCCTCCACAGTCACTTGACCTCAACCAAACTGAGATGGTTTGAGATGAGTTGGAGCGCAGAGTGAAGGAAAAGCAGCCAACAGGCGCTTAGCATATGTGGGAACTCCTTCAAGAGTTGGAAAAGCATTCCTCATGAAGCTGGTTGAGAGAATGCCAAGAGTGTGCAAAGCTGTCATCAAGGCAAAGATTTGTTTAACACTTGTTTGCTTACTACATAATTCCAAATGTGCTAAAAAATGAAGAAAGATAAACTGTTGACTGAGTCGGTTTTGTAAACTTTTGACCGGTAGTGTATGTTTACCAGTTCAGGGCCGGTGAGGACCAGTGCTGATTTCTCCCCAGCCCTCTCCCTGTCCACACACCACAGCTCTGTCTCTTTGCCCTTGGAGAAAGTAATCTCTGGATCAGGAGATTGGAGGAGCTGCCTGTGGGAGGATACAGAAAAATAGATGTATTGGAAAAGTATCGTCAATGTGTGTGTGTGTATGTGTGTGTGTGTGTGTGTCCATGTGTGTCTGTGTGTTTGTCCGTGTGTGTGTGTGTGTGTGTGTGTGTGTGCGGGAATGTGTGGCTTTGTGTGGCTGTGTGTTTTCGTCTGTGTGTATGTCTGTGTGTAAATATGTTTGACCTCAGTTCATCCCCTTCTAGTAGTCTGGTATCAGGATCCAGAAGTCTGCAGGCATACCCTATGTTCACCGCTGTCTCTGCAGAGAGAAAGAGAGAGAAAAAAGGAGTGAAAGACCAACAGACAGAGACAGACAGACAGCGGGGAGCAGTAGTTACCTTTCTTGTCCCCGGTCAGCACCCAGACTTTGAGTCCAGCCTGTCTGAGCATGGAGATGGTCTCAGGGACCTCGTCCTGCAGCCGGTCCTCTATAGCTGTCACCCCCAGAAGCTGCACAACAGGATCCAGGATGTACAGAGATTTTATCACTATGACATTGGATCACGTTGCATTTATATAAAGCGTTCATGAGTTTCCTTGATGGGCTTCATCCTTTGGAGCATAGGAATTCTCCTCAAATGTCATTGTATGGTAAACATACTGTAATGCAGTGCCCTGATTATGAGGATACCTTTAGATCTCTCTCCATGTCGTCATGCAGCTGTTCCAGCATGTCATCACGGTTACGGGTTGCCATGGCAGCCTGGGCCATGGTTTTGCTCCACTCCTCCCATTTGGCCTCAGATACAGTACGCTCAGCTATGCACAGAGTCCTCAGACAGGACTGGGCAAACAGCTGGAGGAGGACGGGAATATACTGGATGAGATGCTGGATGAGATGCTGGATGAGATGCTGCATGAGATGCTGCATGAGATGCTGCATGAGATCTACTTGCTCTGCTTATTATCAAATCTAATTGTAGCTGTCACATGCGCCGAATACAACAAGTGTAGACCGTACAGTAAAATGCTTACTTACAAGGCCTTAACCAACAATGCAGTTCAAGAAATAGAGTTAAGAAAATATTTACTAAATAAGCTAAAGTAAAAAATGAAATAAAAAGTAACACAAAAAAATAACGATAATAAGGCTATATACAGGGGGTACCTGTACCGAGTCAATGTGCGGGGTACAGGTTAGTCGAGGTCATTTGTACATGTTGGTAGGGGTAAAGTGACTATGCAGAGATAATAAACAGTGTGTAGCTACATGTAAATGTGAAGTGTTTTTATTTTATCGAACTAGGCAAGTCAGTTAAGAACAAATTCTTATTTACAATGATGGCCTAGGAACAGTGGGTTAACTGCCTTGTTCAGGGGCAGAACGACAGAGTTTTACCTTGTCAGCTCAGGGATTTGATCTAGCAACCTTTTGGTTACTAGTCCAGCACTCTAACCACTAGGCTACCTGCCGCCCCTGTGTGTGTGTGTGTGTGTGTGTGTGTGTGTGTGTGTGTGTGTGTGTGCGTGTGTGCATGTGTGCGTGTGCGTGCGTGTGTGTGCGTTACATCTAAGGCTCTCTCAGTGCTTTCCAGATGTGGACAGTCTTTTTGTAGTCTCTCCAGGATCACTATGTCAGCACCTTTACAGTATAACTTCAGCCCTCCCTCTGGCTCCCGTACTGCACACACAACATACATCAGAGGACAGAACACATTTATACATGTCAGGAGAATACATCAAGATGAGAGACTGGGGGATAGACAGATGAAGGGAGAGAAAGGGAAAGGGTCCAGGATAGGGAGCTGTGGGGCAGATGCATCCAGTCTCACTCAGGTAGTCACTAGATAGCCATGTTAGAACATACAAAAGAGGAAATTCTGTCAGATCTTTTGAGAAAGTATATCATTAGGATATATTTTTTACGGGTAAGCTCAAGGTTAGGGTCGTACATTCATCCTTTCTAACATGGCCAGATAGTAATGTCAGTCTTACCCAGTACAGACATGCGTCGCCTCTGGCTGGTGAAGTCCAGCAGAGTGAGGAGCTGGTAGTGGCGTTTGAGGCCCAGCTCACTGACTGTCAGAGAGTCCCTGGTCCTGGAGAGGAAGACCCAGCCCAGCTCCCTGGCTGCCCCCACCAGGGCCTCTTCGTCTGGGGACGCAGCCTGGTACACCGGGCCCCCTGGGACAAACATCACGCAACAGAACTGTAACAGTATCTGGGCAATTCCAAGCCAGCATAGCACAAATATAGCTTTGGCATCTCAGATTCTTCTGGCAATTCTCACATAGTAGCTTTATTAGGAGGAAGGATGTCCGGCATACTTTTTACATGAAAATCACGAAAGTGGCAATTTTAGGCCCTTTTAGACCTATATATGGCTCTTGTCAGACCCTATGATCTGTGAACCATACACGATACAGACAACATCTTGGTGTCTTTATCCTCCTTATAGTGCTCTCTCAAATATGGAGTATGTCTAGATTCTGAAATACTATTTTTCACATTCATTTATTCAACACAGAATTATGAATATGAATGCCTCAAAATAACCCTTTTGGATATAGCTTCTTTTTTTTCTTTTTTTTTTACATATTTCTTGGAACAATATACTCTTCAAACAAGTAAAATTTCCAGAGTGGGCTACTTTTAATGACCCATTTTATACATATAAATTGACATTATAGGTCAATATAATGTTCCATTTGAATCCATTTTCCCGTCACTGTCTTGCTCATAAAATGTATCATACCTTCAGAATTAGCAGAGACCCCACTCTGGAAATGTGATGTACTTGTAGAGTATATTGTTCTAAACAATGTCTTAAAATAAACTAAATCAAAAAGGGTTCTTTTGAGATATTGTTTTTAATGTTGAATAAATTACTTTGAAAATATGTATTTCAGAATCATGACAAACTCCATATTCTGGAGAACACTACAAAGAGTATAATGCCACCCAGTTGTTGTCTGTACGGTAGGGTTCACTGATCATAGGGTCGTACAGGATGCATGTACAGGTCTAGAAAGGGCCTAAAATGTCAACATTCACTTTCAAAATGGTTTGTGATACAAATGTAAAAAGCATGTCAAACATCCTTCCTCCCAATGAATTTTCTATGTGAGAATTGCAAGAACAATCTGAGATACCAAAAATATTTTCGGCCTACACTGGCATGGAATCGCCCAGCTGTATTGTTGTATCATGCTGAGATGTGTTTTCCTACTTCTTGAGAGGGTTTAGTACAATTTTATTTTACTGTACAGAAAACACCAAGTATTTACCTAGTTCAATTTACGAACTTACATGGTAAAATATGAATTACACAATAATGACTTGTTTGCCCTCACCGTTCTTCCATTCGGTCATGACGGTGTGGCAGAGTGCCAGCGTGGTGAAGAACTGTCTGCTCAGTGTGCACTGCTGCCCCCTCAACTTGTCCACCAGCCGCTGGTCAGACAGATACAGACCCCCACAGGAGAACGGGTTCCAGCTCAGGTCTAATGTCTGGGGGGAGGCAAAGGTGGGGCAGAGACATGGAAGTTATGTTCTTTTGTTCGTTTACTACTTCATGACTGATTTGACAATGTGCAAATAAACTGAATTAACCACATAACGTGAATGTTTTCCTCTACAATGATATGGTACATCTAAATCTGGATCATTACCTGTGATTCCTCTGCACTGATTGACACATCACCTGAAAAAAAGGAAAAAGTAGAAATGAAGACATTTTCAGATAGAGTGGGGAGAGGGGGGACCTTTAGACTGACAGTAAGCATATTCTAACTACCACACCGATAGTAGTAGTAGACAGTGGGCAGATGGGGAATGTGATTCCAGACAAATTTCAGATTACACCTAGACTCTAGAGGGCTGGACCAACATTCAAAATGTAACACTTATGGGCATGTCCATATGAATATTTTAGCACTTACGAGGGTGCCCTGATTTGTTACCAGAATGGCTGCGGATACGACTTATCTGGACCCCTCTTTCCCGACAGCTAAAGGTCCTGAAGCTTCAGGATTCTCTACTTTACAAACAGTCTCTGCTTTACTCGTAGAGGCCAGGCTACTCTGGTGAATGGTGCTGGTTTAATAAAGTTTGATCAAAGTTGAATCAAAGTCTGCAAGATCAGATAATGATAGTATTCTACATAACAGAACCGAATATAATAGCAAAATATAATGTTACTGTAAGACAAAAACACCACCTCATTTCATGATTTCATGATTGTGCGAATGGTCACATTTTTCTCTCAAATCAGATTTTTCCAAACTCTACAGCGTGAGCCACTAGGCAAAACATATGCTTTGATTTCAACTAAAACACAGGTAGGCTATGCTACAGTTTGTTAACACCATCTGCTCTAAAATCAAATCAAAGTTTATTTGTCACGTGCGCCGAATACAACAGGTGTAGACCTTACAGTGAAATGCTTACTTACAGGCTCTAACCAATAGTGCAAAAAAGGTATTAGGTGAACAATAAGTAGGTAAAGAAACAAAACAACAGTAAAAAGACAGGCTATATACAGTAGCAAGGCTATAAAAGTAGCGAGGCTACATACAGACACCGGTTAGTCAGGCTGATTGAGGAAGTATGTACATGTAGATATGGTTAAAGTGACTATGCATATATGATGAACAGAAAGTAGCAGTAGTGTAAAAGAGGGGTTGGCCGGTGGTGGGTGGCGGGACACAATGCAGATAGCCCGGTTAGCCACTGTGTGGGAGCACTGGTTGGTCGGCCCAATTGAGGTAGTATGTACATGGATGTATAGTTAAAGTGACTATGCATATCTGATAAACAGAGAGTAGCAGCAGCGTAAAAAGAGGGGTTGGGGGGGCACACAATGCAAATAGTCCGGGTAACCATTTTATTACCTGTTCAGGAGTCTTATGGCTTGTGGGTAAAAACTGTTGAGAAGCCTTTTTGTCCTAGACTTGGCACTCCGGTACCGCTTGCCATGCGGTAGTAGAGAGAACAGTCTATGACTGGGGTGGCTGGGGTCTTTGACAATTTTTAGGGACTTCCTCTGACACCGCCTGGTGTAGAGGTCATTGTACATCCTTCACAACAAGATTGTAGGCTACTTCGAAACAACACTGAATAACTCAATATGATCTAAATGCATATCTCTATTAAACTGATTGAGATCAAATGGTTGGTATGCAGATGCTGCGTAAACGTCTTACCGGTTAAACTTGAAGAATTAGCATTCACGATTGACAGTGAGAAATGTGAAAGGAGGGTGACCACAAAAATGTGTTCGTAAAGTAGAGGCAAAGAAACACATGCGCAGAACTTGATTTGGATCTTCAGCTCTGGGGAAAAGGGATCCAGGGGGGCGGGGCGGTTACTTTTTGTTATAGTGCCCAGTACTTCCAGACAGCCCTGTAACTCAAACCCTGAGTCTGACACGCATACAAATGTAGTCTTGGTCTTTAGTCAGATGCAAACAAAAGGGAGTTCTGTCAATGTCTTTCCGAACCGGGGAGCAGACTGAGAACCCGCTGCACAATAACACAAGGTACTCCAGGCCCTTGTATGTTTAGTGGTGAAACCAAATCTAACACACACAGACAGAGGGTTGTTGTTTCCAGCTCATGGGCCATTCTTACCATAGACGTCCCCTGCAATGCAGCACTGTCTGAAGAGCAGGCGGTTCTGGGTGAGGGTGCCTGTCTTGTCACTCAACAGATATCCCACCTGACCCAGTTCCTCATTCAGAGAGGTGTTCCGGGCCTGGGCAGGGATGGTCCTCTCCACCCCTCCTCGCATCTCTACATCCCAGCCTATAAACAGGCTGTGCAGCACGTGGATCATCTCAAACCTGCACACAGAGACACAAACAGACTCAATACTAGATGTGTGACCGACAAATACATTTCAATAGAGATTCATAGACTGCTGAATAAGTATGCCGTGTACAGTACAATAGGATTGGAAGAGCTGATTCCACTTTTCGATTTCTCGTATTGGAATTGAATGAATTCAAATAGAACTGACACCAACCCTGGTGGTGTTACTCACGTGATGTAGAGAGACATGGGCATGGCAGGGCTGAGCAAGATCACATAGCTCCAGTAGGTGAGGAAGGCTGTGTAGATGGGCGTGTTGCCCCTCATTAAGGCAGACAGAACCTCTATTTGGGAGGACACACGCCCCTGAAACACTCCCGAGCCCACAGCCAGCAGTAGAGCCATCAGCAGTAGGAACAACACTATCTGAGATCCCAGACACACACATACATGTATCTGAACACATACATTAACACAAAATCACTCTTTAAAAAAAGCACACACATAAAAAAAAGTTGGATCCTTTATCATAATAAAATGAGTCAAGACAAAATAGTTATATAAATGAACAGATAAAAGCATCTATCTCCATAACTCTCACACTGCTTTACTTCATCATCCTCTCCTGGTCGTTATCACTCACCCCAAAGACAACTTTGTTCAGGACCTTCTCCATCTGAGTCATCTTGACTCTGAGCCGACCAACGTTACGAAGGATTTTACTATCTGAGCCTGAGGGACAGGAAGATCTGGGTTATTTACACATTCAATTTCATAGTCCTTGTCATTGATCTGTTAGGGGGAAAGAGAGGGTACATAAAGTATTGAAGCAGGGGCTATGTATGTGTGCTGAGTACCAGTGTATATGGCCATGCCAAAGGCTGTGTCTGTGTTTCGAAGTACTGTTCCTCTCAGCAGGATGTGTTCACTGTCCAGAGGGTGGCGCTCTCCTCTCCAGTGGAGCTCCCCCCGGAAGGTGTACAGATGGCTGTTGGGCTCCTCACACAACACAATGCCTGAAAGAGGGAGAGAGGGAGAGATGGGGTGGGGAGCGAATAAGAGGAAAAGAGGGAGAAAGAGAGAAAGGGAGGCAGAGAGAGAATGATGGAGGAATAAAGAGAAAGAAAAGTCTGTTTACATTTGTAAACCCTCTCCTCCAACCCTACCCACTCAGCCCCTACCCATATGGTCATGTGCCATCGCAATCTTCGCTCTCTCTCTCCCACTACTCTCTCCTATTCTATCCTATCGTCTCTGCCTTCTGCTAAATCCTACTCCCTCCTGTCTCCTAATTCTGCCTGTTTGACCCTACTCTCCTCCCTTTCCACATCCTATGACTCGCACCGTCCCCTTTCCTCCCGGTCGGCCCTCCCCTCCTGCTCTGTGGCTCAGTGACAGTGCGAGTCTACAGAAAAGGGCTGCGGGCAGCTGAGCGGAAAACAAAACTTCCAGAGGACCTATCATCCTTTCACTCCCTCCTCTCTACCTTCTCTTCCTCTGTATCTGCTGCTAAAGCCCCTTTCTACCGACAACCTGCCAACTCGACCCCATCCCTTCCTCCCTGCTCCAGACCATCTCTGGAGACCTATTCCTCACTTCCCTCTCCTATTCCTCACGTCCCTCTCCTATTCCTCACGTCCCTCTCCTATTCCTCACTTCCCTCTCCTATTCCTCACTTCCCTCTCCTATTCCTCACTTCCCTCTCCTATTCCTCACTTCCCTCTCCTATTCCTCAGTTCCCTCTCCTATTCCTCAGTTCCCTCTCCTATTCCTCAGTTCCCTCTCCTATTCCTCACTTCAAAATGGCCAGAGTCACTCCCCTCCTCAAGAAACCAACACTCAACCCCTCTGGTGTCAAAAACTACAAACCGGTATCCCTTCTTTCTTTTCTTTCCAAAACACTTGAGCGTGCCGTCTCTGACCAACTCTCTCTCTATCTCTCTCAGAACTATCTTCCTGCCCCTAACCAGTCAGCCTTCAAGACGGGTCATTCAACTGAGACTGCTCTCCTCTGTGTCACTGAGGCTCTATGTTGCCATAGCAACATCAGGGAAACTTGGCAGAAGGGAGTAGTGAATCATATTACAGAACTTCTGCAACATCTTTAATTGAGACTCTCATTCTCCTTAATTACCAGCCTGAACACGTCATGGAAAGAGATTAACTGTATAGGAAGCTCAGAGGACAGCCAATAGGTCGTCTGGATTGTGGACAGCCAATAAATTGTCAAATGCAAACAGATTATAATCTTTAGTGGAAAACAGTTCTTGAGGGCTTGACTTTTTTATAGGCCTACTGGTGAACTGGTGTTTGAGTTGTGTGGTTGCAATATCATTCATTTCAAATGATGTGCTGCACAATGGACATATAATGCACAATGTCTCAGGAAAGACTGTATGGGTTGGCAATACTCAGTATAGAAATCAATCTGGCCCGCAACCTGGACCTAGAGGCCTAATTAAAACATTTGCACACAAAAAAGGAGGACTTCAGGAGACCAGAGGAGTCTCTGAAGTTAGATTTGATTTGATTTCATTTCCCTTAAATATTGCAGCCCATTTGTGTAGGCCAGATAAAACCCACTGAGTTCAACGATAAATAGTGACTGAATTTATACTCGATAACTTTTTTCCTCATTGTTAGGCTATTTGATTTGTCATTTTTATAAAAAGTTTCTAAATAGCAGCTAAATACTGTAGGCCTACATAGCTATAGACAGTACACTGCATAACGAAACAATCCACAATAAGCTTGTGTTTTTAGGGTGGACTGACTATTATTTGGCATTAATAGATTGTTTTTAAGCACTTTCCAAGCTGGGAGCGAGTGCGACAACGGCTCACATCATGCAGGTTCAGGTAGGCTATAAAGGACAGTTGTATATGCAAAAAAATTAATTGGTAGCTGATTAGTATGCTGTTGCATCGAAAATACATTTTACAATCTCCAGTGTTTGAATTTTAAACTTTAATGACTGAACAAGTAATTACATAATTGCCACCAGCCAGCAGTCTAAAAATGGGAAACTGTGTTACGCCAGCGATCCCGGTTCACAACTCCACGGTGTCCCCCACCCAGAGTGCAAAGAACCCTGGCATGACCCTGGACAACAGCCTGTCATTCTCTGCAAACATCAAAGCAGTGATTCGCTCCTGCAGGTTCAAGCTCTACAACATCCGTAGAGTACGACCCTACCTCACACAGGAAGTGGTGCAGGTCCTAATCCAGGCACTTGTCATCTCCCGTCTGGACTACTGCAACTCACTGTTGGCTGGGCTCCCTGCTTGCGCCATCAAACCCCTGCAACTTATCCAGAATGCTGCACCCCGCCTGATGTTCAACCTTCCCAAGTTCTCACATGTCACCCCGCTCCTCCGCACACTCCATTGGCTTCCAGTCAAAGCTCGCATTCACGACAAGACCATGGTACTTGCCAGCAAGATGAACCGCCTTCAGGCTGTGCCCAAACCCTACACCCGAACACAAGTACTCGATTCTGCCACCTCTGGTCTTTTAGCCCTCCCACACCTACAGGAGGCCAGCTCCCGCTCGGCCCAGTCAAAGCTCTTCTCTGTCCTGGCACCCCAATGGTGGAACCTGAAGCTAAAACAGCATAGAGATTCCCCATCTTAAATAACTAAATTGCCTTTCGTAAATTAACACTCGCACTTCACCCCCACCTGGGAGCCAGAAATCTTTCTGATTGAGAGGGGGTCAAATACTTATTTCCCTCATTAAAATGCAAATCAATTTCTAACATTTTTGACATGCGTTTTTCTGGATTTTTTGGTTGTTATTCTGTCTCTCACTGTTCAAATAAACCTACCATTAAAATTATAGACTGATCGTTTCTTTGTCAGTGGGCAAACGTACAAAATCAGCAGGGGATCAAATACTTTTTTCCCTCACTGTAGCTATTTTAAGATGAACACACTAACTGTAAGTCGCTCTGGATAAGAGCATCTGCTAAATGACTAAAATGTCAAATGCAACCTGACACTGACATATTGTTATTATGAGTTCACCCTAATTTTTATACACTTTGCATTTTTTCCTAATTCCCTTTACTTCCTAATGCTCTGAGTCAGGTCGGTGACTACTATTGAAGGCAGATAGGGTCTGCTTCAGTTATGAGCTCACCCTATTTTGCATACGCTTTGCATTTTTTCCTAACTCTCCTAATGCTTTGGCTCAGGTGGTGCCTACCATCGAAGGCAGCCAGGGTCTGTTCTGTGGGGTCAGAGGTCATCCCTGTGTGGGTGGCGTCCAGGGCCTGCCGGTACTTTAGATTGGTCTCTCTGCAAAGACAGGGACCACGGTCAGGCTTCATAACCCTCAGCTTAAAATAAACAGGTCATATCTGGTTCAGTGTACAGTATAGACAAGAGTACATTGTCAGTATATGGATGTTTCTGTCCCCTACCCATCAATGTCAGCTGTCTCTACGTAGCACAGGCTGTGTGGCTCCGAGCTGCAGAGGAGCAGTAGATCTGCCTACGAGGGATACAGAAGGAGAAGATGTCTATAGAGAGAAGCACATAGGGAGAGGGGAGATCAGACAGTCAGGGCTAGGGAACCGCTTTGGACTCTCTCACTTTTTTAGTACCCTTTCTTTACATATTTACTTTTTCTATTGTTGTTGACTGTCGAGAGGTAAACCTGCAAGTAAGCATTTAATTGCACTGTGTTCTCCATGTATAGCATGTGTATATGACGAATAAACACATTTGAATTTGACTCTATGCAAACCTGCAGGTGGTACTGAATCAGCTGAAGCTAAAGCCTAGGCATGGAAACTCACCGGGATGATCTGGTCTTTGTGAATCCGCAACACATCTCCCACACACACATCCTTCCACTGGGATGGGCTGAAACTGAGATGTGGAGTGGAGAGAGACAGAAGGTAGAGAGAAAGAAGGGAGAGAGACAGAAAGGAGAGAGTCAGAAAGGAGAGAGTAAGAAGGAAGAGAGACAGAAAGGAGAGAGACAGAAGGGAGAGAGTCAGAAGGGAGAGAGTCAGAAAGGAGAGAGGCAGAAGGGAAGAGACAGAAGGGAAGAGACAGAAGGGAGAGAGACAGAAAGGAGAGAGACAGAAGGGAGAGAGACAGAAAGGAGAGAATCAGAAAGGAGAGAGACAGAAAGGAGAGAGACAGAAGGAGAGAGACAGAAAGGAGAGAGACAGAAGGGAGAGAGTCAGAAAGGAGAGAGACAGAAGGGAGAGAGACAGAAAGGAGAGAGACAGAAAGGAGAGAGACAGAAGGGAGAGAGACAGAAAGGAGAGAGACAGAAGGGAGAGAGACAGAAAGGAGAGAGACAGAAGGGAGAGAGTCAGAAAGGAGAGAGACAGAAGGGAGAGAGACAGAAAGGAGAGAGACAGAAGGGAGAGAGTCAGAAAGGAGAGAGACAGAAGGGAGAGAGTCAGAAAGGAGAGAGATGGAAGGGAGAGAAACAGAAAGGAGAGAATCAGAAAGGAGAGAGACAGAAGGGAGAGAGACAGAAAGGAGAGAATCAGAAAGGAGAGAGACAGAAAGGAGAGAGACAGAAGGGAGAGAGACAGAAGGGAGAGAGACAGAAGGGAGAGAGTCAGAAAGGAGAGAGATTGAAGGGAGAGAGACAGAAAGGAGAGAGTCAGAAGGGAGAGAGACAGAAGGGAGAGAGACAGAAAGGAGAGAGACAGAAGAGAGAGAGACAGAAAGGAGAGAGACAGAAGGGAGAGAGGCAGAAGGGAAGAGACAGAAGGGAGAGAGACAGAAAGGAGAGAGGCAGAAGGGAAGAGACAGAAGCGAGAGAGACAGAAAGGAGAGAGACAGAAGGGAGAGAGACAGAAGGGAGAGAGTCAGAAGGGAGAGAGTCAGAAGGGAGAGAGACAGAAGGGAGAGAGACAGAAGGGAGAGAGTCAGAAGGGAGAGAGTCAAAAAGGAGAGAGACAGAAAGGAGAGAGTCAGAAGGGAAAGAGTCAGAAAGGAGAGAGGCAGAAGGGAAGAGACAGAAGGGAGAGAGACAGAAAGGAGAGAGACAGAAGGGAGAGAGACAGAAGGGAGAGAGTCAGAAGGGAGAGAGTCAGAAGGGAGAGAGACAGAAGGGAGAGAGACAGAAGGGAGAGAGTCAGAAGGGAGAGAGTCAGAAAGGAGAGAGTCAGAAAGGAGAGAGACAGAAGGGAGAGAGACAGAAAGGAGAGAGACAGAAGGGAGAGAGTCAGAAAGGAGAGAGATGGAAGGGAGAGAGACAGAAAGGAGAGAGTCAGAAAGGAGAGAGACAGAAGGGAGAGAGACAGAAAGGAGAGAGTCAGAAAGGAGAGAGACAGAAGGGAGCGAGTCAGAAAGGAAAGAGTCAGAAAGGAGAGAGACAGAAGGGAGAGAGACAGAAAGGAGAGAGACAGAAGGGAGAGAGACAGAAGGGAGAGAGGCAGAAGGGAAGAGACAGAAGGGAGAGAGACAGAAAGGAGAGAGACAGAAGGAGAGAGTCAGAAGGAAGAGAGACAGAAAGGAGAGAGACAGAAGGGAGAGAGTCAGAAGGGAGAGAGTCAGAAAGGAGAGAGGCAGAAGGGAAGAGACAGAAGGGAGAGAGACAGAAGGGAGAGAGACAGAAGGGAGAGAGACAGAAAGGAGAGAGACAGAAGAGAGAGAGACAGAAAATAGAGAGACAGAAGGGAGAGAGGCAGAAGGGAAGAGACAGAAGGGAAGAGACAGAAGGGAGAGAGACAGAAGAGAGAGAGACAGAAGGAGAGAGTCAGAAGGAAGAGAGACAGAAAGGAGAGAGACAGAAAGGAGAGAGACAGAAGGGAGAGAGACAGAAGGGAGAGAGACAGAAAGGAGAGAGACAGAAGGGAGAGAGACAGAAGGGAGAGAGTCAGAAGGGAGAGAGTCAGAAGGGAGAGAGACGGAAGGGAGAGAGACAGAAGGGAGAGAGTCAGAAAGGAGAGAGTCAGAAAGGAGAGAGACAGAAGGGAGAGAGACAGAAGGGAGAGAGACAGAAAGGAGAGAGACAGAAGGAGAGAGTCGGAAGGAAGAGAGACAGAAAGGAGAGAGACAGACGGGAGAGAGTCAGAAGGGAGAGAGTCAGAAAGGAGAGAGGCAGAAGGGAGAGAGACAGAAAGGAGAGAGACAGAAGGGAGAGAGTCAGAAGGGAGAGAGACAGAAGGGAGAGAGACAGAAGGGAGAGAGACAGAAGGGAGAGAGTCAGAAGGGAGAGAGTCAGAAGGGAGAGAGACAGAAAGGAGAGAGAGAAAGGAGAGAGTGAAAAAGGAGAGAGACAGAAAGGAGAGAGTCAGAAAGGAGAGAGTCAGAAAGGAAAGAGACAGAAGGGAGAGAGACAGAAGGGAGAGAGTCAGAAAGGAGAGAGACAGAAAGGAGAGAGACAGAAGGGAGAGAGACAGAAAGGAGAGAGACAGAAGGGAGAGAGTCAGAAGGGAGAGAGACAGAAGGAGGAGAGACAGAAGGGAGAGAGACAGAAGGGAGAGAGTCAGAAGGGAGAGAGTCAGAAGGGAGAGAGACAGAAGGGAGAGAGTCAGAAGGGAGAGAGACAGAAAGGAGAGAGAGAAAGGAGAGAGTGAAAAAGGAGAGAGACAGAAAGGAGAGAGTCAGAAGGAGAGAGTCAGAAAGGAAAGAGACAGAAGGGAGAGAGACAGAAGGGAGAGAGTCAGAAAGGAGAGAGACAGAAAGGAGAGAGACAGAAGGGAGAGAGACAGAAAGGAGAGAGACAGAAGGGAGAGAGTCAGAAGGGAGAGAGAAAGAAGGAGGAGAGACAGAAGGGAGAGAGACAGAAGGGAGAGAGTCAGAAGGGAGAGAGTCAGAAGGGAGAGAGACAGAAGGGAGAGAGTCAGAAGGGAGAGAGACAGAAAGGAGAGAGAGAAAGGAGAGAGTGAAAAAGGAGAGAGACAGAAAGGAGAGAGTCAGAAAGGAGAGAGTCAGAAAGGAAAGAGACAGAAGGGAGAGAGACAGAAGGGAGAGAGTCAGAAAGGAGAGAGACAGAAAGGAGAGAGACAGAAGGGAGAGATACAGAAAGGAGAGAGACAGAAGGGAGAGAGTCAGAAGGGAGAGAGACAGAAGGGACAGAGACAGAAGGGAGAGAGACAGAAAGGAAAGAGACAGAAGGGAGAGAGACAGAAGGGAGAGAGACAGAAGGGAGAGAGTCAGAAAGGAGAGAGACAGAAAGGAGAGAGACAGAAGGGAGAGAGTCAGAAAGGAGAGAGACAGAAAGGAGAGAGACAGAAGGGAGAGAGACAGAATGGTGAGAGTCAGAAAGGAGAGAGACAGAAAGGAGAGAGACAGAAGGGAGAGAGTCAGAAAGGAGAGAGTCAGAAAGGAGAGAGTCAGAAAGGAGAGAGACAGAAAGGAGAGAGACAGAAGGGAGAGAGTCAGAAAGGAGAGAGACAGAAAGGAGAGAGACAGAAAGGAGAGAGTCAGAAAGGAGAGAGACAGAAAGGAGAGAGACAGAAGGGAGAGAGACAGAAGGGAGAGAGTCAGAAAGGAGAGAGACAGAAAGGAGAGAGACAGAAGGGAGAGAGACAGAAGGGAGAGAGTCAGAAGGGAGAGAGTCAGAAAGGAGAGAGACAGAAAGGAGAGAGACAGAAGGGAGAGAGACAGAAGGGAGAGAGTCAGAAAGGAGAGAGACAGAAAGGAGAGAGACAGAAGGGAGAGAGTCAGAAAGGAGAGAGACAGAAAGGAGAGAGACAGAAGGGAGAGAGACAGAAGGAGAGAGAGAGAGACAGAAGGGAGAGAGACAGAAGGGAGAGAGTCAGAAGGGAGAGAGACAGAAGGGAGAGAGACAGAAGGGAGAGAGACAGAAGGGAGAGAGACAGAAAGGAGAGAGTCAGAAAGGAGAGAGACAGAAGGGAGAGAGACAGAAGGGAGAGAGTCAGAAGGGAGAGAGACAGAAGGGAGAGAGACGGAAGGGAGAGAGACAGAAGGGAGAGAGTCAGAAGGGAGAGAGTCAGAAAGGAGAGAGACAGAAGGGAGAGAGACAGAAGGGAGAGAGACAGAAAGGAGAGAGACAGAAGGAGAGAGTCGGAAGGAAGAGAGACAGAAAGGAGAGAGACAGACGGGAGAGAGTCAGAAGGGAGAGAGTCAGAAAGGAGAGAGGCAGAAGGGAAGAGACAGAAGGGAGAGAGACAGAAAGGAGAGAGACAGAAGGGAGAGAGTCAGAAGGGAGAGAGACAGAAGGGAGAGAGACAGAAGGGAGAGAGACAGAAGGGAGAGAGTCAGAAGGGAGAGAGTCAGAAGGGAGAGAGACAGAAAGGAGAGAGAGAAAGGAGAGAGTGAAAAAGGAGAGAGACAGAAAGGAGAGAGTCAGAAAGGAGAGAGTCAGAAAGGAAAGAGACAGAAGGGAGAGAGACAGAAGGGAGAGAGTCAGAAAGGAGAGAGACAGAAAGGAGAGAGACAGAAGGGAGAGAGACAGAAAGGAGAGAGACAGAAGGGGAGAGAGTCAGAAGGGAGAGAGACAGAAGGAGGAGAGACAGAAGGGAGAGAGACAGAAGGGAGAGAGTCAGAAGGGAGAGAGACAGAAGGGAGAGAGTCAGAAGGGAGAGAGACAGAAAGGAGAGAGAGAAAGGAGAGAGTGAAAAAGGAGAGAGACAGAAAGGAGAGAGTCAGAAAGGAGAGAGTCAGAAAGGAAAGAGACAGAAGGGAGAGAGACAGAAGGGAGAGAGTCAGAAAGGAGAGTGACAGAAAGGAGAGAGACAGAAGGGAGAGAGACAGAAAGGAGAGAGACAGAAGGGAGAGAGTCAGAAGGGAGAGAGACAGAAGGAGGAGAGACAGAAGGGAGAGAGACAGAAGGGAGAGAGTCAGAAGGGAGAGAGTCAGAAGGGAGAGAGTCAGAAGGGAGAGAGACAGAAAGGAGAGAGAGAAAGGAGAGAGTGAAAAAGGAGAGAGACAGAAAGGAGAGAGTCAGAAAGGAGAGAGTCAGAAAGGAAAGAGACAGAAGGGAGAGAGACAGAAGGGAGAGAGTCAGAAAGGAGAGAGACAGAAAGGAGAGAGACAAAAGGGAGAGATACAGAAAGGAGAGAGACAGAAGGGAGACAGTCAGAAGGGAGAGAGACAGAAAGGACAGAGACAGAAGGGAGAGAGACAGAAAGGAAAGAGACAGAAGGGAGAGAGACAGAAGGGAGAGAGACAGAAGGGAGAGAGTCAGAAAGGAGAGAGACAGAAAGGAGAGAGACAGAAGGGAGAGAGTCAGAAAGGAGAGATACAGAAGGAGAGAGACAGAAAGGGAGAGAGACCGAATGGTGAGAGTCAGAAAGGAGAGAGACAGAAAGGAGAGAGACAGAAGGGAGAGAGTCAGAAAGGAGAGAGTCAGAAAGGAGAGAGTCAGAAAGGAGAGAGACAGAAGAGGAAGAGAGACAGAAGGGAGAGAGGTCAGAAAGGAGAGAGACAGAAAGGAGAAAGACAGAAAGGAGAGAGTCAGAAAGGAGAGAGACAGAAAGGAGAGAGACAGAAGGGAGAGAGGCAGAAGGGAGAGAGACAGAAAGGAGAGAGACAGAAAGGAGAGAGAGGAAAGAGACAGAAGGGAGCGAGCAGAAGGGAGAGAGTCAGAAAGAGAGAGAGACAGAAAGGAGAGAGACAGAAGGGAGAGAGACAGAAGGGAGAGAGTCAGAAAGGAGAGAGACAGAAAGGAGAGAGACAGAAGGGAGAGAGACAGAAGGGAGAGAGTCAGAAAGGAGAGAGACAGAAAGGAGAGAGACAGAAGGGAGAGAGACAGAAGGGAGAGAGACAGAAGGGAGAGAGTCAGAAAGGAGAGAGACAGAAAGGAGAGAGACAGAAGGGAGAGATACAGAAAGGAGAGAGACAGAAGGGAGAGAGTCAGAAGGGAGAGAGACAGAAGGGACAGAGACAGAAGGGAGAGAGACAGAAAGGAAAGAGACAGAAGGGAGAGAGACAGAAGGAGAGAGACAGAAGGGAGAGAGTCAGAAAGGAGAGAGACAGAAAGGAGAGACCGAAGGGAGAGAGTCAGAAAGGAGAGAGACAGAAGGGAGAGAGACAGAAGGGAGAGAGACAGAATGGTGAGAGTCAGAAAGGAGAGAGACAGAAAGGAGAGAGACAGAAGGGAGAGAGTCAGAAAGGAGAGAGTCAGAAAGGAGAGAGTCAGAAAGGAGAGAGACAGAAAGGAGAGAGACAGAAGGGAGAGAGTCAGAAAGGAGAGAGACAGAAAGGAGAGAGACAGAAAGGAGAGAGTCAGAAAGGAGAGAGACAGAAAGGAGAGAGACAGAAGGGAGAGAGACAGAAGGGAGAGAGTCAGAAAGGAGAGAGACAGAAAGGAGAGAGACAGAAGGGAGAGAGACAGAAGGGAGAGAGACAGAAGGGAGAGAGTCAGAAAGGAGAGAGACAGAAGGGAGAGAGACAGAAGGGAGAGAGTCAGAAAGGAGAGAGACAGAAAGGAGAGAGACAGAAGGGAGAGAGACAGAAGGGAGAGAGTCAGAAAGGAGAGAGACAGAAAGGAGAGAGACAGAAGGGAGAGAGACAGAAGGGAGAGAGACAGAAGGGAGAGAGACAGAAGGGAGAGAGTCAGAAGGGAGAGAGACAGAAGGGAGAGAGACAGAAGGGAGAGAGACAGAAGGGAGAGAGACAGAAAGGAGAGAGTCAGAAAGGAGAGAGACAGAAGGGAGAGAGGACAGAAGGGAGAGAGTCAGAAGGGAGGAGAGACAGAAGGGAGAGAGACGGAAGGGAGAGAGACAGAAGGGAGAGAGTCAGAAAGGAGAGAGTCAGAAAGGAGAGAGACAGAAGGGAGAGAGACAGAAGGGAGAGAGACAGAAAGGAGAGAGACAGAAGGAGAGAGTCGGAAGGAAGAGAGACAGAAAGGAGGAGAGACAGAAGGGAGAGAGTCCAGAAGGGAGAGAGTCAGAAAGGGAGAGAGGCAGAAGGGAAGAGACAGAAGGGAGAGAGACAGAAAGGAGAGAGACAGAAGGGAGAGAGACAGAAGGGAGAGAGACAGAAGGGAAGAGAGACAGAAGGGAGAGAGACAGAAGGGAGAGAGTCAGAAGGGAGAGAGTCAGAAGGGAGAGAGACAGAAAGGAGAGAGAGAAAGGAGAGAGTGAAAAAGGAGAGAGACAGAAAGGAGAGAGTCAGAAAGGAGAGAGTCAGAAAGGAAAAGAGACAGAAGGGGTGAGAGACAGAAGGGGAGAGAAGTCAGAAAGGAGAGAGACAGAAAGGAGAGAGACAGAAGGGGAGAGAGAGGGAAGGAGGAAGGAGAGAGACAGAAGGGGGGAGAGAGGGAAGGAGGAAGGAGAGAGACAGAAGGGGGGAGAGACAGAAGGGAGAGAGGACAGAAGGGAGAGAGTCAGAAGGGAGAGAGTCAGAAGGGAGAGAGACAGAAGGGAGAGAGTCAGAAGGGAGAGAGACAGAAAGGAGAGAGAGAAAGGAGAGAGTGAAAAAAGGAGAGAGAGAGAAAGGAGAGAGTCAGAAAGGAGAGAGTCAGAAAGGAAAGAGACAGAAGGGTGAGAGACAGAAGGGAGAGAGTCAGAAAAGGAGAGAGGACAGAAAGGAGAGAGACAGAAGGGAGAGAGACAGAAAGGAGAGAGACAGAAGGGAGAGAGTCAGAAGGGAGAGAGACAGAAGGAGGAGAGACAGAAGGGGAGGGAGAGACAGAAGGGAGAGAGTCAGAGGGAGAGAGTCAGAAGGGAGGGAGAGGACAGAAGGGAGAGAGTCAGAAGGGAGAGAGACAGAAAGAGAGAGAGAAAGGAGAGAGTCGAAAAAGGAGAGAGACAGAAAGAGAGAGTCAGAAAGGGAGAGTCAGAAGGAAAGAGACAGAAGGGAGAGAGACAGAAGGGGAGAGAGTCAGAAAGGAGAGAGACAGAAAGGAGAGAGACAAAAGGGAGAGATACAGAAAGGAGAGAGACACAGAAGGGACGAGAGTCAGAAGGGAGAGAGAACAGAAGGGACAGAGACAGAAGGGAGAGAGACAGAAAGGAAAGAGACAGAAGGGAGAGAGACAGAAGGGAGAGAGGACAGAAGGGAGAGAGTCAGAAGGAGAGAGACAGAAAGGAGAGAGACAGAAGGGAGAGAGTCAGAAAGGAGAGAGACAGAAAGGAGAGAGACAGAAGGGAGAGAGAACAGAATGGTGAGAGTCAGAAAGGAGAGAGACAGAAAGGAGAGAGACAGAAAGGGAGAGAGTCAGAAAGGAGAGAGTCAGAAAGGAGAGAGTCAGAAAGGAGAGAGACAGAAAGGAGAGAGACAGAAGGGAGAGAGTCAGAAAGGAGAGAGACAGAAAGGAGAGAGACCGAAAGGAGAGAGTCAGAAAGGAGAGAGACAGAAAGGAGAGAGACAGAAGGAGAGAGACAGAAGGGGAGAGAGACAGAAAGGAAAGAGACAGAAAGGAGAGAGACAGAAGGGAGAGAGTCAGAAAGGAGAGAGGACAGAAGGAGAGAGACAGAAGGGAGAGAGACAGAATGGAGAGAGTCAGAAAGGAGAGAGACAGAAAGGAGAGAGACAGAAGGGAGAGAGACAGAAGGGAGAGAGTCAGAAAGGAGAGAGACAGAAAGGAGAGAGACAGAAGGGAGAGAGACAGAAGGAGGAGAGAGACAGAAGGGAGAGAGTCAGAAGGGAGAGAGACAGAAGGGAGAGAGACAGAAGGGAGAAGAGACAGAAAGGAGAGAGTCAGAAAGGAGAGAGACAGAAGGGAGAGAGACAGACGGGAGAGAGACAGAAGGGAGAAAGACAGAAGGGAGAGAGACAGAAGGGAGAGAGACGAGAAGGGAAGGGAGAGAGGACATAAGGGAGAGAGACAGAAAGGAGAGAGTCAGAAAGGAGAGAGACAGAAGGGAGAGAGACAGAAGGGGAGAGAGACAGAAGGGAGAGAGACAGAAAGGAGAGAGACAGAAGGGAGAGAGGCAGAAGGGAGAGAGACAGAAGGGAGAGAGGCAGAAGGGAGAGAGACAGAAAGGAGAGAGACAGAAAGGAGAGAGACAGAAGGGAGAGAGACAGAAAGGAGAGAGACAGAAGGGAGAGAGACAGAAAGGAGAGAGACAGAAGGGAGAGAGTCAGAAAGGAGAGAGACAGAAGGGGAGAGAGACAGAAAGGAGAGAGACAGAAGGGAGAGAGTCAGAAAGGAGAGAGACAGAAGGGAGAGAGTCAGAAAGGAGAGAGATGGAAGGGAGAGAAACAGAAAGGAGAGAATCAGAAAGGAGAGAGACAGAAGGGAGAGAGACAGAAAGGAGAGAATCAGAAAGGAGAGAGACAGAAAGGAGAGAGACAGAAGGGAGAGAGACAGAAGGGAGAGAGACAGAAGGGAGAGAGTCAGAAAGGAGAGAGATTGAAGGGAGAGAGACAGAAAGGAGAGAGTCAGAAGGGAGAGAGACAGAAGGGAGAGAGACAGAAAGGAGAGAGACAGAAGAGAGAGAGACAGAAAGGAGAGAGACAGAAGGGAGAGAGGCAGAAGGGAAGAGACAGAAGGGAGAGAGACAGAAAGGAGAGAGGCAGAAGGGAAGAGACAGAAGCGAGAGAGACAGAAGGAGAGAGACAGAAGGGAGAGAGACAGAAGGGAGAGAGTCAGAAGGGAGAGAGTCAGAAGGAGAGAGGCAGAAGGGAAGAGACAGAAGGGAGAGAGTCAGAAGGGAGAGAGTCAAAAAGGAGAGAGACAGAAAGGAGAGAGTCAGAAGGGAAAGAGTCAGAAAGGAGAGAGGCAGAAGGGAAGAGACAGAAGGGAGAGAGACAGAAAGGAGAGAGACAGAAGGGAGAGAGACAGAAGGGAGAGAGTCAGAAGGGAGAGAGTCAGAAGGGAGGAGAGAGACAGAAGGGAGGAGGAGTGAGAGAGACAGAAGGGAGGAGAGTCAGAAGGGAGAGAGTCAGAAAGGAGAGAGTCAGAAAGGAGAGAGACAGAAGGGAGAGAGACAGAAAGGAGAGAGACAGAAGGGAGAGAGTCAGAAAGGAGAGAGATGGAAGGGAGAGAGACAGAAAGGAGAGAGTCAGAAAGGAGAGAGACAGAAGGGAGAGAGACAGAAAGGAGAGAGTCAGAAAGGAGAGAGACAGAAAGGAGAGAGTCAGAAAGGAGAGAGTCAGAAAGGAGAGAGACAGAAGGGAGAGAGACAGAAAGGAGAGAGACAGAAGGGAGAGAGACAGAAGGGAGAGAGGCAGAAGGGAAGAGACAGAAGGGGAGAGAGACAGAAAGGAGAGAGACAGAAGGGAGAGAGACAGAAAGGAGAGAGACAGAAGGGAGAGAGTCAGAAGGGAGAGAGTCAGAAAGGAGAGAGGCAGAAGGGAAGAGACAGAAGGGAGAGAGACAGAAGGGAGAGAGACAGAAGGGAGAGAGACAGAAAGGAGAGAGACAGAAGGGAGAGAGACAGAAGGGAGAGAGGCAGAAGGGAAGAGACAGAAGGGAAGAGACAGAAGGGAGAGAGACAGAAGAGAGAGAGACAGAAGGAGAGAGTCAGAAGGAAGAGAGACAGAAAGGAGAGAGACAGAAAGGAGAGAGACAGAAGGGAGAGAGAGACAGAAGGGAGAGAGACAGAAAGGAGAGAGACAGAAGGGAGAGAGACAGAAGGGAGGAGAGTCAGAAGGGAGAGAGTCAGAAGGGAGAGAGACAGAAGGGAGAGAGACAGAAGGGAGAGAGACAGAAAGGAGAGAGACAGAAGGGAGAGAGACAGAAGGGAGAGAGACAGAAAGGAGAGAGACAGAAGGAGAGAGTCGGAAGGAAGAGAGACAGAAGGAGAGAGACAAGACGGGAGAGAGTCAGAAGGGATGAGAGTCAGAAAGGAGAGAGGCAGAAGGGGAGAGAGACAGAAAGGAGAGAGACAGAAGGGGAGAGAGTCAGAAGGGGAGAGGACAGAAGGGAGAGAGACAGAAGGGAGAGAGACAGAAGGGAGAGAGTCAGAAGGGAGAGAGTCAGAAGGGAGAGAGACAGAAAGGAGAGAGAGAAAGGAGGAGAGTGGAAAAAGGAGAGAGACAGAAAGGAGAGAGTCAGAAAGGAGAGAGTCAGAAAGGAAAGAGACAGAAGGGAGAGAGAGACAGAAGGGAGAGAGTCAGAAAGGAGAGAGACAGAAAGGAGAGAAGGAAGAAGGGAGAGAGACAGAAGGAGAGAGACAGAAGGGAGAGAGTCAGAAGGGAGGAGAGACAGAAGGAGGGAGAGACAGAAGGGAGAGAGACAGAAGGGAGGAGAAGTCAGAAGGGAGAGAGTCAGAAGGGAGAGAGACAGAAGGGAGAGAGTCAGAAGGGAGAGAGACAGAAAGGAGAGAGAGAAAGGTAGAGAGTGAAAAAGGAGAGAGACAGAAGGAGAGAGTCAGAAAGGAGAGAGTCAGAAAGGAAAGAGACAGAAGGGAGAGAGACAGAAAGGAGAGAGGTCAGAAAGGAGAGAGACAGAAAGGAGAGAGACAGAAGGGAGAGAGAGACAGAAAGGAGAGAGACAGAAGGGAGAGAGTCAGAAGGGAGAGAGACAGAAGGAGGAGAGACAGAAGGGAGAGAGACAGAAGGGAGAGAGTCAGAAGGGAGAGAGTCAGAAGGGAGAGAGACAGAAGGGAGAGAGTCAGAAGGGAGAGAGTCAGAAAGGAGAGAGAGGAAAGGAGAGAGTGAAAAAGGAGAGAGACAGAAGGGAGAGAGTCAGAAAGGAGAGAGTCAGAAAGGAAAGAGACAGAAGGGAGAGAGACAGAAGGGAGAGAGTCAGAAGGAGAGAGACAGAAAGGAGAGAGACAGAAGGGAGAGATACAGAAAGGAGAGAGACAGAAGGGAGAGAGTCAGAAGGGAGAGAGACAGAAGGGACAGAGACAGGACAGAAGGGAGAGAGACAGAAGGGAGAGAGACAGAAGGGAGAGAGTCAGAAAGGAGAGAGACAGAAAGGAGAGAGACAGAAGGGAGAGAGTCAGAAAGGAGAGAGGACAGAAAGGAGAGAGACAGAAGGGAGAGAGACAGAATGGTGAGAGTCAGAAAGGAGAGGAGACAGAAAGGAGAGAGACAGAAGGGAGAGAGTCAGAAAGGAGAGAGTCAGAAAGGAGAGAGAGTCGAAAGGAGAGAGACAGAAAGGAGAGAGACAGAAGGGAGAGAGTCAGAAAGGAGAGAGACAGAAAGGAGAGAGACAGAAAGGAGAGAGTCAGAAAGGAGAGAGACAGAAAGGAGAGAGGACAGAAGGGAGAGAGACAGAAGGAGGAGTCGAAAGGAGAGAGACAGAAAGGAGAGAGACAGAAGGGAGAGAGACAGAAGGGAGAGAGTCAGAAAGGAGAGAGACAGAAAGGAGAGAGACAGAAGGGAGAGAGACAGAAGGGAGAGAGTCAGAAAGGAGAGAGACAGAAGGAGAGAGACAGAAAGGGAGAGAGTCAGAAAGGGAGAGAGACAGAAAGGAGAGAGACAGAAGGGAGAGAGACAGAAGGGAGAGAGACAGAAGGAGAGAGACAGAAGGGAGAGAGTCAGAAGGGAGAGAGACAGAAGGGAGAGAGACAGAAGGGAGAGAGACAGAAGGGAGAGAGACAGAAAGGAGAGAGTCAGAAAGGAGAGAGGACAGAAGGGAGAGAGACAGAAGGGAGAGAGTCAGAAGGGAGAGAGACAGAAGGGAGAGAGACGGAAGGGAGAGAGACAGAAGGGAGAGAGTCAGAAAGGAGAGAGTCAGAAAGGAGAGAGACAGAAGGGAGAGAGACAGAAGGGAGAGAGACAGAAAGGGAGAGAGACAGAAGGAGAGAGTCGGAAGGAAGAGAGACAGAAAGGAGAGAGACAGACGGGAGAGAGTCAGAAGGGAGAGAGTCAGAAAGGAGAGAGGCAGAAGGGAAGAGACAGAAGGGAGAGAGACAGAAAGGAGAGAGACAGAAGGGAGAGAGTCAGAAGGGAGAGAGACAGAAGGGAGAGAGACAGAAGGGAGAGAGACAGAAGGGAGAGAGACAGAAGGGAGAGAGTCAGAAGGGAGAGAGACAGAAAGGAGAGAGAGAAAGGAGAGAGTGAAAAAGGAGAGAGACAGAAAGGAGAGAGTCAGAAAGGAGAGAGTCAGAAAGGAAAGAGACAGAAGGGAGAGAGACAGAAGGGAGAGAGTCAGAAAGGAGAGAGACAGAAAGGAGAGAGACAGAAGGGAGAGAGACAGAAAGGAGAGAGACAGAAGGGAGAGAGTCAGAAGGGAGAGAGACAGAAGGAGGAGAGACAGAAGGGAGAGAGACAGAAGGGAGAGAGTCAGAAGGGAGAGAGACAGAGGGAGAGAGTCAGAAGGGAGAGAGACAGAAAGGAGAGAGAGAAAGGAGAGAGTGAAAAAGGAGAGAGACAGAAAGGAGAGAGTCAGAAAGGAGAGAGTCAGAAAGGAAAGAGACAGAAGGGAGAGAGACAGAAGGGAGAGAGTCAGAAAGGAGAGTGACAGAAAGGAGAGAGACAGAAGGGAGAGAGACAGAAGGAGAGAGACAGAAGGGAGAGAGTCAGAAAGGGAGAAGAGGACAGAAGGAGGAGAGACAGAAGGGAGAGAGGACAGAAGGGAGAGAGTCAGAAGGGAGAGAGTCAGAAGGGAGAGAGACAGAAAGGAGAGAGAGAAAGGAGAGAGTGAAAAAGGAGAGAGGACAGAAAGGAGAGAGTCAGAAATGGAGAGAGTCAGAAAGGAAAGAGACAGAAGGGAGAGAGACAGAAGGGAGAGAGTCAGAAAGGAGAGAGACAGAAAGGAGAGAGACAAAAGGGAGAGATACAGAAAGGAGAGAGACAGAAGGGAGGACAGTCAGAAGGGAGAGAGACAGAAGGGACAGAGGACAGAAGGGAGAGAGACAGAAAGGAAAGAGACAGAAGGGAGAGAGACCAGAAGGGAGAGAGACAGAAGGGAGAGAGTCAGAAAGGAGGAGAGACAGAAAGGAGAGAGGACAGAAGGAGAGAGATCAGAAGGGAGGAGAGTACAGAAAGGAGAGAGACAGAAAGGGAGAGAGACAGAAATGGATGAGAGTCCAGAAAGGAGAGAGACAGAAAGGAGAGAGACAGAAGGGAGAGTCAGAAGGGAGAGAGTCAGAAAGGAGAGAGTCAGAAAGGGAGAGAGACAGAAGAAAAGGAGAGAGACAGAAGGGAGAGAGTCAGAAAGGAGAGAGACAGAAAGGAGAAAGACAGAAAGGAGAGAGTCAGAAAGGAGAGAGACAGAAAGGAGAGAGACAGAAGGGGAGAGAGCAGAAGGGAGAGAGTCAGAAGGAGAGAGACAGGAAGGAGAGAGACAGAAGGAGAGAGACAGAAGGAGACGAGAGTCAGAAGGAGAGAGACAGAAAGGAGAGAGGACAGAAGGGAGAGAGACAGAAGGGAGAGAGATCAGAAAGGAGGAGAGACAGAAAGGAGAGAGACAGAAGTGGAGAGAGACAGAAGGGAGAGAGTCAGAAAGGAGGAGAGACAGAAAGGAGAGAGACAGAAGGGAGAGAGACAGAAGGGAGAGAGACAGAAGGGAGAGAGTCAGAAAGGAGAGAGACAGAAAGGAGAGAGACAGAAGGGAGAGATACAGAAAGGAGAGAGACAGAAGGGAGAGAGTCAGAAGGGAGAGAGACAGAAGGGACAGAGACAGAAGGGAGAGAGACAGAAAGGAAAGAGACAGAAGGGAGAGAGACAGAAGGGAGAGAGACAGAAGGGAGAGAGTCAGAAAGGAGAGAGACAGAAAGGAGAGACAGAAGGGAGAGAGTCAGAAAGGAGAGAGACAGAAAGGAGAGAGACAGAAGGGAGAGAGACAGAATGGTGAGAGTCAGAAAGGAGAGAGACAGAAAGGAGAGAGACAGAAGGGAGAGAGTCAGAAAGGAGAGAGTCAGAAAGGAGAGAGTCAGAAAGGAGAGAGACAGAAAGGAGAGAGACAGAAGGGAGAGAGTCAGAAAGGAGAGAGACAGAAAGGAGAGAGACAGAAAGGAGAGAGTCAGAAGGAGAGAGACAGAAAGGAGAGAGACAGAAGGGAGAGAGACAGAAGGGAGAGAGTCAGAAAGGAGAGAGACAGAAAGGAGAGAGACAGAAGGGAGAGAGACAGAAGGGAGAGAGACAGAAGGGAGAGAGTCAGAAAGGAGAGAGACAGAAGGGAGAGAGACAGAAGGGAGAGAGTCAGAAAGGAGAGAGACAGAAAGGAGAGAGACAGAAGGGAGAGAGACAGAAGGGAGAGAGTCAGAAAGGAGAGAGACAGAAAGGAGAGAGACAGAAGGGAGAGAGACAGAAGGGAGAGAGACAGAAGGGAGAGAGACAGAAGGGAGAGAGTCAGAAGGGAGAGAGACAGAAGGGAGAGAGACAGAAGGGAGAGAGACAGAAGGGAGAGAGACAGAAAGGAGAGAGTCAGAAAGGAGAGAGACAGAAGGGAGAGAGACAGAAGGGAGAGAGTCAGAAGGGAGAGAGACAGAAGGGAGAGAGACGGAAGGGAGAGAGACAGAAGGGAGAGAGTCAGAAAGGAGAGAGTCAGAAAGGAGAGAGACAGAAGGGAGAGAGACAGAAGGGAGAGAGACAGAAAGGAGAGAGACAGAAGGAGAGAGTCGGAAGGAAGAGAGACAGAAAGGAGAGAGACAGACGGGAGAGAGTCAGAAGGGAGAGAGTCAGAAAGGAGAGAGGCAGAAGGGAAGAGACAGAAGGGAGAGAGACAGAAAGGAGAGAGACAGAAGGGAGAGAGTCAGAAGGGAGAGAGACAGAAGGGAGAGAGACAGAAGGGAGAGAGACAGAAGGGAGAGAGTCAGAAGGGAGAGAGTCAGAAGGGAGAGAGACAGAAAGGAGAGAGAGAAAGGAGAGAGTGAAAAAGGAGAGAGACAGAAAGGAGAGAGTCAGAAAGGAGAGAGTCAGAAAGGAAAGAGACAGAAGGGAGAGAGACAGAAGGGAGAGAGTCAGAAAGGAGAGAGACAGAAAGGAGAGAGACAGAAGGGAGAGAGACAGAAAGGAGAGAGACAGAAGGGAGAGAGTCAGAAGGGAGAGAGACAGAAGGAGGAGAGACAGAAGGGAGAGAGACAGAAGGGAGAGAGTCAGAAGGGAGAGAGTCAGAAGGGAGAGAGACAGAAGGGAGAGAGTCAGAAGGGAGAGAGACAGAAAGGAGAGAGAGAAAGGAGAGAGTGAAAAAGGAGAGAGACAGAAAGGAGAGAGTCAGAAAGGAGAGAGTCAGAAAGGAAAGAGACAGAAGGGTGAGAGACAGAAGGGAGAGAGTCAGAAAGGAGAGAGACAGAAAGGAGAGAGACAGAAGGGAGAGAGACAGAAAGGAGAGAGACAGAAGGGAGAGAGTCAGAAGGGAGAGAGACAGAAGGAGGAGAGACAGAAGGGAGAGAGACAGAAGGGAGAGAGTCAGAAGGGAGAGAGTCAGAAGGGAGAGAGACAGAAGGGAGAGAGTCAGAAGGGAGAGAGACAGAAAGGAGAGAGAGAAAGGAGAGAGTGAAAAAGGAGAGAGACAGAAAGGAGAGAGTCAGAAAGGAGAGAGTCAGAAAGGAAAGAGACAGAAGGGAGAGAGACAGAAGGGAGAGAGTCAGAAAGGAGAGAGACAGAAAGGAGAGAGACAAAAGGGAGAGATACAGAAAGGAGAGAGACAGAAGGGAGAGAGTCAGAAGGGAGAGAGACAGAAGGGACAGAGACAGAAGGGAGAGAGACAGAAAGGAAAGAGACAGAAGGGAGAGAGACAGAAGGGAGAGAGACAGAAGGGAGAGAGTCAGAAAGGAGAGTGACAGAAAGGAGAGAGACAGAAGGGAGAGAGTCAGAAAGGAGAGAGACAGAAAGGAGAGAGACAGAAGGGAGAGAGACAGAATGGTGAGAGTCAGAAAGGAGAGAGACAGAAAGGAGAGAGACAGAAGGGAGAGAGTCAGAAAGGAGAGAGTCAGAAAGGAGAGAGTCAGAAAGGAGAGAGACAGAAAGGAGAGAGACAGAAGGGAGAGAGTCAGAAAGGAGAGAGACAGAAAGGAGAGAGACAGAAAGGAGAGAGTCAGAAAGGAGAGAGACAGAAAGGAGAGAGACAGAAGGGAGAGAGACAGAAGGGAGAGAGTCAGAAAGGAGAGAGACAGAAAGGAGAGAGACAGAAGGGAGAGAGTCAGAAAGGAGAGAGACAGAAAGGAGAGAGACAGAAGGGAGAGAGACAGAATGGAGAGAGTCAGAAAGGAGAGAGACAGAAAGGAGAGAGACAGAAGGGAGAGAGACAGAAGGGAGAGAGTCAGAAAGGAGAGAGACAGAAAGGAGAGAGACAGAAGGGAGAGAGACAGAAGGGAGAGAGACAGAAGGGAGAGAGTCAGAAGGGAGAGAGACAGAAGGGAGAGAGACAGAAGGGAGAGAGACAGAAAGGAGAGAGTCAGAAAGGAGAGAGACAGAAGGGAGAGAGACAGAAGGGAGAGAGACAGAAGGGAGAAAGACAGAAGGGAGAGAGACAGAAGGGAGAGAGACAGAAGGGAGAGAGACAGAAGGGAGAGAGACAGAAAGGAGAGAGTCAGAAAGGAGAGAGACAGAAGGGAGAGAGACAGAAGGGAGAGAGACAGAAGGGAGAGAGACAGAAAGGAGAGAGACAGAAGGGAGAGAGGCAGAAGGGAGAGAGACAGAAGGGAGAGAGGCAGAAGGGAGAGAGACAGAAGGGAGAAAGACAGAAGGGAGAGAGACAGAAGGGAGAGAGACAGAAGGGAGAGAGACAGAAGGGAGAGAGACAGAAAGGAGAGAGTCAGAAAGGAGAGAGACAGAAGGGAGAGAGACAGAAGGGAGAGAGACAGAAGGGAGAGAGACAGAAAGGAGAGAGACAGAAGGGAGAGAGACAGAAGGGAGAGAGACAGAAGGGACAAAGAAAGGAGTTGAGGTAAAGACCTATATTATTTATCTTGTACTAGAAGCACACGCAAACGTTTGAGTGTTTTACAGTTCACATGGGTGTCTGAAGTTAGGTTTGTGCCCTAAGAGGCAGAGCTGGCATCTTTGTGCTCACCTCTGGGAGATGAGGACATCACTGGGTCGCCTATTAATCTGAGAGTCACTGCGTCTCCTGGCCTGAGGGAGAGAAACAGAGATAGTAGAGACAGACAGACAGATAGTAAATGGTGAATAGGAAAGAGCGAGAGAGAAAGAGAGAGAGAAAACACTATTAGGGGACCATATAGTGACACAAGCTGAGAGATTTACATCCTTCACTAAATGACAAGTCAATAAAGAGGGTCACAAAGCCTTTCAAAAGGGGTGTAAACACCATAACGCAGTGATGCACTTAACCACAGAATGCTCCATGCAAACATAATCGCTGCTGGAGTAGAGAAGCTAGCTAAAATCTATGCAACTTGGAAGACCAGTTTGTCAGTGAGTACAAGGAGTCAATGAGGATAATGAACGAGAGAGGCGCGTGATTGGAAGGTGAGTGAGTGATCTCACCAGGTCATTGGCCAGGTCTTTAAGCCCCCGTACTGACAGCACTATTACCAGGGGAATGGTGGTGGTGTACCAGGGGATGGACGAGATGGCAGGGACACACTGGAAACACACACACACATGCACATATGCACTAGTGCTGAGCGATTAACCACGATTTTTTATTGTTGTTGTTATTAAGCAACTAATTGACTGACATTGGTTCAATTACTTGAATACCATTTCGTTTTTTTTTTTTTTGTGAGCCCAACGAGCCGTTTCTCTATAGAGAAATCGAATTATTCACGAGAGAAATCAAGTCAAAAACTATGTGAGACCCTGGACTGAAGGAAGTTGTAGTTCACATTAAGCAAATATTCAACCTAGTTCAGTGCAGAAATGTGGTAATTGCCTTCAATGACCATAATCCATTGTGCCTGTTCTTTCCTGCTCAGACAGAGACGGATACACTTTTACACCTGCTACATTAGGTTAGATAGACACACCGCATAGAACGCATGAGAGAGGAACGTACACAACTCAACAATGAGAGGAATAGAGACGTTTGTGATAGTATGCCTCATCTACTTTGAAGAATTAGTACAATTATTTTGTCAGACATACTTAGGATTTTAAATTTGAATGTTTACTATTTTCGTATTTTAAATTTGAATGTTCACTATTTTCGCATTTTAAATTTGAATGTTCACTATTTTCGGATTTTAAATTTGAATGTTCACTATTTTCGGATTTTGAATTTCCATTAAAAAGCTCTGAAGTCATTTTAATGTCATTATTTCATACTGCATTTAATGTTAATAAAAATATCAAAACCAAAATCAAGAAACCCTAATTATGTTTTAAAAATTGGACCGAAACCGAACTGACCGAAAAAAGCACTGTTCACTCAGTACTAATGCACGCACACACACACACACACACACACACACACATATTGAGTACCACATTCACTGAATCACAAGTATAAATTGCACATAAGCTGCTCATACTAGAACACTAGTTTAAAACAATCGAAAATATTACCATTCTTTCTCAACATATATACAGATAAATAAAATCACTAATGTCAAATATTGGCCAAAAAATACATATGATTTACCCATCCTCAGAAACCATAGAAATGAACTGAGTAGATAAATGAAACCCAGAGTCTGACCTGCATCACCACCATGAGGAGGAAGTAAAGGTTGGCTACTCGCTGGAACTGTTCGTACAGCGTGAGGGGTAGGAAGGTCAGAGGGGAGTACTTAAAACTGCGCACCACATTGTCCTGGCAACCCAACCCAGTGGACAGACACAGAAAGAAACACAGAGAGAGAGACACAAGGGAGACGTGAGTGTTTGTCAATTAGTGGGTTAGTGTGTTTGTGCCTACAGTGTTGGGTTACAACAACACAGTGTACTGTGACTCACGGCATATCGGCCCCAGCGGAAACACAGAAAGGATCTCCGCTGTCGATGTTTGTGGAAGTGGCGGCTGTTTGCTCTCACCTCCCACGTAATATCTGTTAAAAACAGGGTTAAAGAAAAGCCTATTACAACCACAAATTGGCTTTCTCTATCACCAATGAGATTTGAGGAGGGCATAGTACAGGGACTAGGTCACATCACTGTCCATCACATATGGGGTAGGATGAGATCATGTGTGTGTGTGTGTGTGTGTGTGTGTGTGTGTGTGTGTGTGACAGACTGTAGTGTGTTATTATTCCATCTCTCAGGGGGAATCTTGCAGCCCCTTATTCCCCTATCCCACGCCTGGAGAAGGCAGAAATTACTCTAATAGCTTCTTCTGAGGAAACCGGATCCCTTAAAACACTCCGTCATTATCAAACTAGGTCAAAGGTCATATATAGGATGCTTTATTTGACATCTAGACACACTTTCACTTGTTTCATGCAAATATGGATGGACACAAAGACTGGACTGACCTGTTTCAGGGTTGGTGGTAGTATCCCCTTTAGACATGGTGCTATAATGACTAAATATACTGTTCTGGAAGAGTGAAACAGAACGCAACAGGCAAGTTATTCATAACATTGACTCTCATGCCAGCCTTGTAACTCATGACATTGTTGCCATGCTTGCTTACCTCATAGAACACACAGAGAGAAAGAGGGAATCTTGACTCCTCAAATCATTGACTGTGACCTATTCTCATCAGAAAGACACAAAATCCTATGTTACTACTGGTATTTTGAGGTGACTGAGTGTGAACTCAAATGGTCCCAAGGTTTAACATTTAAGACGTTTGATCAGTAGATGACAAAATACCTACCGAACATGAGTTAACCCAGCTTTGGTTGAAAGTCTTTGTTTGGTAAGCAGTTGGTAAAACTTGTCGATCCAACTATTTGAGTATCATATTTTTAAGCCAGGACTCTCAACAGGTAACACAACAAGGGGCGGGGAATCGTGGTTCGGTGGGTGATATCCTGTTTTCATCTGTCACCATAACCTAAAGAGGAGTAATGATCGTATTCAGTGGAATGAATGTCAACCCAGTTCACCTCAGATAGACCAGGGAAAGGGGCTCCACCTCCTCAGTTACAACTCTCTATTTCCCTCTTCTCCTTACAAAGAAAAGAGATAACAGGTAAATGTTACCTGATGACAACACACACCAACCCTAAACACTAGCCTCCCGCACACAATTTAGCTTAAACAGCACAAACTCGAATAAGCTCCCACAATAAATGAACTAAGAAATGTACTTCCTAACAAACCCATAGCTCGATGTTAAAAGGTTTGTAGGTGTGTAGGTGATCGTTAATAACACTCACCTGTAAACAGCATCCCTTGAGTATCCCTCCATGGCAGGTGTGTCTCTGTGTGTCACATAACACCTGTTACCAGGTGACTGGCGCACGCGCAACTACCTCAGCAGTCAGACCACAGTTGAATATTAACATGGTGGTGACTTTCCACACATTCTCCACAGCATTTCATAACAATTCACCTGCTGGCGTTCCTCCCTCTCTTCCTGCCTCTCTCAGTCCCTGTCCCTCTCTCTTTCCCAGGTAGCTTCAGTATCAACATATTCTACCTGCACCTGCCAGAGGGAGGGAGGGAGGAGGGAGGGAGGGAGGGAGGGAGGGAGGGAGGGAGGGAGGGAGGGAGGGAGGGAGGGAGGGAGGGAGGGAGGGAGGGACAATGTGTGAGGAGAGACGGGAGAAAAAAATAAAATGAAAGGTAGAAAGGTTATAAGAGTTTTGTGGGAGAACACAAATACCAGTGGTCCCTCGTTCCCCAGCCCCTTTTCCCTGGCCATTCAACACTGGACCATTGAGATGTACTCGCCTGTACAGAGGGACTCATTGACGTCTTTGGCTGAATTTCAATAGTTTAAGGAGGATGGGAAAGCGGTCTACAGAAAACAAGGAAATTATTTTGAGATGTTGTCTTTGTCACAGTGCTAATAAGGCTAACTAACACAGGCCTGAATTTCAGGTGAAAGTATGTATAAGTAGGTAATAGGTCACCATCTTTGTCCTGGAAATACCAGGCCAAACTCCCAGTTCTGATTTCCTTTCACCATGGGTTTCATGTTCTTCCCCTCACAACACAGAGGTCTCCTTTTCTTCCCCACATCATCCCCCTCTCTCCCTCTTCCCTCCTCTCCTTCTCCTCCTATCTCTTCCTCTGTCTTTTCTCTCCCTGTCTCCCTCTCTCCCTCCTTCTTTCTCCATTCCTCTCTCCTCTCTCCTTCTCGCTCTATTTTTCCCTACCTCTCTCTCCCTCTCTCTCTTTCTCCCTTCTTCTCTCCCCTTCTCTGTCTATTAGAGCAGTCCAAGCTGCAGGAGGACTGAGATGAGGATGGAGGGGCACAGTGAGCTCCTTCCCATGGGTGGTTACTATGTCTTTATCCTCAAAGGGAAGCTCCTGTCCGCACAAAGCCCCATGTATTGGCCTTACAACATGATGAAAAACCTCCATACACCTCAACTAGGAAAGTGCTTTCGGTATACCACGTTATGCCATAAGCAATTTGATTGTTTATGGCATAACATTGTCTGCTATTTAGTGACATGTTCTGTTAACTCACTATTGCATTGTGATAATCAATGATATCTGTGAAGGAAAATATGTTACAGTAAGAGGCCTATTACATTCAATATGTATGGCCTATAGTATTTGAATAGCCATTCTGATCTAAATTATTTTTCAAGTCCTCTTGTGTATTTCAAGTTCTCAACCACATTCAGAGGACTGACATGGACCAGAAAACCACCTAGCTAGCACATAATGTTCTGAGAACCATATGTTTCTTAGAACTCAGTGAGAGTGTGGTTGTCTTATGGTTATTTTGCATACAACTTTCTGGAAATGGTGCAGGAAAGTTGCTTGGCTTTGGAACATTCTCAGCACATGTAGCTCTTTCCTACAGTCAAAGGACCAAATCGCCCTCTAGTGGCCTCATTATCCGGTGTTTCTATGTCAAACAGTTTTGCTATATTTCAGTTTTCTGTGATGTACATCAAGTGTAACATTGGGATTCAAACTCTAAATGTAAGACATTTCAACTATATCTGACATGGTACAGGTGTCTTCTTTTGTTTAAGCCCATAACCAGGTGTGTGAGGTGTATACTTTTGTTTCAAAATAGATTTGTTTAAAACCACCAAGAAACACTCTGTGTGACCCTGATTTAACCCAAGGCAGTAAAATGATATTGAACTTGACAAAATAAATATATTGGTATTTCATTACTTTCACAGAACGTTTCCTAGAAGTTCAAACATGGTTCCATTTAATTTCTCTCTATCCTCTGTCTTGTTAAGTGTGTTCTGGTGTGTTGACCGCTCCCACTAATTGGCCACACCTAAGTGCTTGTTTCCTTTGAATTTGGGTCTATTTGAATAGACTAAAATGAATATTTTGTATGCATAACAAAACATGGCATGCTAGCTCCATCCTGGTGGCACACGGGACTAATTCTATGGATAGAGAACAGAAGATTATAGGTTAGAATCTCACTGATGCCATGTCACTTTAAAAAATACATGGTTATTGTCTAAGGAAATTCATGTCCATATGTTCTATCTGGGCTTGAAGTTCCAAAGGTTACCCAAAATAAGCTAGCACTGTTATTAAAAGTCTTATTGAAAGTTTTTAGGAAGTTACTCAAAATCTCCAAATAACCTATAGTTTCTGTTCTGAGAGTGTTTGATTTGATTTAATAAAACCTCCCAGGAAATCTTTCAAGGAACCAGATTAAAACGTTTT